>NW_015505188.1:536271-594059 GCF_001515645.1 Sinocyclocheilus grahami | reverse complement strand
AAGAGTGAAAAATTTAAGGGGGTCTGAATACTTTCCGTACCCACTGTATATACAGTATATATATATACACACACACACATCAAAATATTGAAGAATAATAATACTTTGTTTTTATATATATAATGCATAATATATAGTATATCAATATATAGTATATAATATATGTTTGCAATGACAATATATAAAAATATACTGTGTACATAAATATATTGTGTAAAAGATTAATAATAAATGCTATATTATGCATGATATTTAATTTTTAAATGTACTATTATTAATACATATTATTATGCATAACTGCTTATAAACATATATTATTAATAATGTTAATATTAAATATACATTTTCCTCTTATTCATTTTATTTGTGATTAATTGCTTATTATATTTTTATTATAATTGTATTTACTTACAAAATGTATTATTACTATAAAATCGATTTTTTTTTTAATGAAAGCTTTAAAAAATTAAGAAAAAAGTAAGAAAATTAAGATTAATTTAGTGTAATAAACATGCATAATAGTCACACATTAGTGCAAAGCACCCTGACTATGATGCCATTCATATCTGAGGTTAATCTCAGGTCACTGATCACAAATCATTACTAACTGGCCACTGATTTTGACCGGCCACAAATTATTCAAGTAATCTGAGGTCAGCTGTGCTCCTGGGCAGTGGTGCAGGCCGAACATAAATGTCATCAGGAGCAGTACATTTTCAGATCAGGCATTACTTTAAATGGACATCAGTTTAATGAGGTCATGACCCCCCACACAGGAATGTGCCGTTAAATTTGATCTGCAGAGTCAGAGGCCTCTCCCTCAGCATGTGAACGTCCCTCACCTTCAAATCACTCAATATCTTTCTTCATTTTATTAAATGGCAGACAGCTTATTTTCATAGTCACTCCACACTTCCCATTGCAGCCAGTTTCTACAAAGCAAACAAAATGTATCTGCATCTCTTGCAAGTTTAGTAATAATTGGAAATGTCATTTTTAATGAGACAAAATTGTGCCTGGGAGTCTGCTGTCTTGGATCTTCTCCTGTATAGGTGAGAGTTAGAAGTCTGAGAGCGTGTAAATTAAACCAAATTACACAAAATTAAGTAATACTAGGCATCATATGCTCTGATTAAATAATCCAGTCCAAGTCAGTCCAACTGTGGTCCACAAAAGCTTTCCAAATGGTTTGTAAATTGATTGGTTGATTTAAACAAAATGGATAAAGATAATAATTATAATAGGCAAAAATGACCAACATTAAACTGTTATGATTAATTTGTGATAATTTCTTTGTTGTCCCATGTAAATAATATAACTGACAGCTTACACAAGTGTTTAGTCAAATGTGCCAATTATTAATTGTTCAAATGGTCCCCAACTTGAAACAGTTTCAAAACCACTGACTGAAGCAAACATATAGTCTCTAATGCTCACCAAGGCTACATTTTTTTATTGCTGAAAAATTTTACTGAATTATTTTACTGAAAAATTCAGTAAAAACAGTAATACTGTGAAATATTATTACAATTTAATATAACTGTTGTCTATTTTGAAATGTAATTTATCACAGCGATGTCAAAGTTGTATTTTCAGCATCATTACTTGTCCCAGTCTTCAATGTCCCATGATCCTTCAGAAATCATTCTAATATGCTGAACTGATGCTCAAGAAACATTTCTTATTATTATCAATATTGAAAACCACTTGATATTTTGGAACTGTTAATATTTTATGGAAACCATTGTACTTTTTTCAAGATTCTTAGATGAATTGAAGGAAAGAATCGCATTTGAAGTTTTGTAATATTAATAAATGTCTTTACTGTCACTTTTGATCAATTTAATGCATCCTTGTTGATTAAAAGCATTAATTAATTAAAAAAAAAAGATTGATCTATTAAGCATTAGTGTAAGTTCACATCCCTCCTATGCTATCGTTTCCTGTGTAACTTCAGATCAATCCGGGAAAATCAGTAAACATCAGTTACGGTAATGCCCGAGACAAAACCACTTATGTGCTCCCAAATGAAAATTCACTCTTTTATTATTTATCAAATGGAAAAATTCTAAAAGCATGGGTGGGAAAGATTTATCTTTCAAGCAAACTGAGGGAGTGGTCGAAATGAAAGAGCCTTGATCCCTGCCACAAGAGTGGGCCGCTGTAATTTGACACGTGCAGATCCACGGTGACCCTCTCATCTGTCTGACACAGACCATTATTCTGTCACAGAGCTGCACTCCAGCTAATGGAGAGGCAATATTAATGATTAGCCCTCATAATAAATGGCACTCTGCTTTTGACCATTATTGGAGTCTGGAGGGAAGGACATAAATCGATACAAATTTTACATGACGTATATTCAGATTGTGTCTCAGCTTAGCTTTCCAAAGACAGTCGGAGAAACAGTGACCTGGTATTTTCAGATGCAGGTCAGGGACTGACTATTATACAGGATGGCAAGTTCAGTACATAAAAATCTAAAAGTCATTATATTAAACAATATTATATATTTATGAGCTTTTAAGCCATAATACGCAAAGTTGTAATGGCATTAAGTGGCTGTATCTTCCACTCCATTATGGTCATAACCTAATGTCTTCCCTTTACATACTGAGTGAATAAACTTGAACTTGTATAAAACAAAGTTCAAATCTACTCACAATCTAGTTCAAATCAGACTACATTGTAGACAAAACAGATTTGAGGGTCAACGATGTGCAGGCGTGTCCACAATGAAGAAAAGGATTGATAAAAAAAAAAAAAAGGTTTAAACTACAGGTTAACTAAATCTAACCATAAAAAGAAACATTTTAGTTACTTTAAATAACATAAATGTTAACATGAAATAAAATATTTTATTTAAGCTCGTTGGCAAGGCAATAATTAATGTAGACATTAAAAATAGAAATAATAAAATGACAAACATACTAACATTTAAATAAAGAATGTAAATAATTTTAACTAAAATTTAAATGAAAACAGAAAATATAAAAATAATCCAAATATTGACAAACATTATCTCAATGATATTAAAATAGCACTGGCAACAGAATTTAAAAATGGCCACGTCACTGACCCATAAATGGTGTCTGGATAAAGCCACGCTATTATAAGCTCCTTATCATCTTAGAGAAAAATCTAGCAAAAACAACTGCAACCTCAAAGCGGACTTTCCATCCACGAATCCAGGCTTCAAAGTAGACCGGCCATGTTCGGTGTAGGCTCTGCATTTCCTGAAATATAGATTTCAATGCCTATGGGATTCTGTCTACCATTTCTTATATTATACACTTCTTAAAAACAGGCTGTGGTTGTTTCAGCAAATTTAGAGCTAAATATCTGCTGCAGTAATGTTTATTCGTCAGCAATTTTTCAATATTAACAAATGCTTATTGGTACACTTCCACAACAGCGTTTTATCAATTTAAATATATAAAATAACTATATATATAACTAAAATATAAATGCATATAAATGTATATGCATATATATATATATATACAGTATATATATACACACACACACATCAAAATATTGAAGAATAATAATACTTTGTTTTTATATATATAATGCATAATATATAGTATATCAATATATAGTATATAATATATGTTTGCAATGACAATATATAAAAATATACTGTGTACATAAATATATTGTGTAAAAGATTAATAATAAATGCTATATTATGCATGATATTTAATTTTTAAATGTACTATTATTAATACATATTATTATGCATAACTGCTTATAAACATATATTATTAATAATGTTAATATTAAATATACATTTTCCTCTTATTCATTTTATTTGTGATTAATTGCTTATTATATTTTTATTATAATTGTATTTACTTACAAAATGTATTATTACTATAAAATCGATTTTTTTTTTAATGAAAGCTTTAAAAAATTAAGAAAAAAGTAAGAAAATTAAGATTAATTTAGTGTAATAAACATGCATAATAGTCACACATTAGTGCAAAGCACCCTGACTATGATGCCATTCATATCTGAGGTTAATCTCAGGTCACTGATCACAAATCATTACTAACTGGCCACTGATTTTGACCGGCCACAAATTATTCAAGTAATCTGAGGTCAGCTGTGCTCCTGGGCAGTGGTGCAGGCCGAACATAAATGTCATCAGGAGCAGTACATTTTCAGATCAGGCATTAATTTAAATGGACATCAGTTTAATGAGGTCATGACCCCCCACACAGGAATGTGCCGTTAAATTTGATCTGCAGAGTCAGAGGCCTCTCCCTCAGCATGTGAACGTCCCTCACCTTCAAATCACTCAATATCTTTCTTCATTTTATTAAATGGCAGACAGCTTATTTTCATAGTCACTCCACACTTCCCATTGCAGCCAGTTTCTACAAAGCAAACAAAATGTATCTGCATCTCTTGCAAGTTTAGTAATAATTGGAAATGTCATTTTTAATGAGACAAAATTGTGCCTGGGAGTCTGCTGTCTTGGATCTTCTCCTGTATAGGTGAGAGTTAGAAGTCTGAGAGCGTGTAAATTAAACCAAATTACACAAAATTAAGTAATACTAGGCATCATATGCTCTGATTAAATAATCCAGTCCAAGTCAGTCCAACTGTGGTCCACAAAAGCTTTCCAAATGGTTTGTAAATTGATTGGTTGATTTAAACAAAATGGATAAAGATAATAATTATAATAGGCAAAAATGACCAACATTAAACTGTTATGATTAATTTGTGATAATTTCTTTGTTGTCCCATGTAAATAATATAACTGACAGCTTACACAAGTGTTTAGTCAAATGTGCCAATTATTAATTGTTCAAATGGTCCCCAACTTGAAACAGTTTCAAAACCACTGACTGAAGCAAACATATAGTCTCTAATGCTCACCAAGGCTACATTTTTTTATTGCTGAAAAATTTTACTGAATTATTTTACTGAAAAATTCAGTAAAAACAGTAATACTGTGAAATATTATTACAATTTAATATAACTGTTGTCTATTTTGAAATGTAATTTATCACAGCGATGTCAAAGTTGTATTTTCAGCATCATTACTTGTCCCAGTCTTCAATGTCCCATGATCCTTCAGAAATCATTCTAATATGCTGAACTGATGCTCAAGAAACATTTCTTATTATTATCAATATTGAAAACCACTTGATATTTTGGAACTGTTAATATTTTATGGAAACCATTGTACTTTTTTCAAGATTCTTAGATGAATTGAAGGAAAGAATCGCATTTGAAGTTTTGTAATATTAATAAATGTCTTTACTGTCACTTTTGATCAATTTAATGCATCCTTGTTGATTAAAAGCATTAATTAATTAAAAAAAAAAGATTGATCTATTAAGCATTAGTGTAAGTTCACATCCCTCCTATGCTATCGTTTCCTGTGTAACTTCAGATCAATCCGGGAAAATCAGTAAACATCAGTTACGGTAATGCCCGAGACAAAACCACTTATGTGCTCCCAAATGAAAATTCACTCTTTTATTATTTATCAAATGGAAAAATCCTAAAAGCATCGGTGGGAAAGATTTACCTTTCATGCAAAATTAGGGAGTGGTCAAAATGAAAGAGCTATGATCTCTGCCACAAGACAAGTTCAAGTTTTATTTTTTATGTGTAATTTGACACGTGCAGATCCACGGTGACCCTCTCATCTGTCTGACACAGACCATTATTCTGTCACAGAGCTGCACTCCAGCTAATGGAGAGGCAATATTAATGATTAGCCCTCATAATAAATGGCACTCTGCTTTTGACCATTATTGGAGTCTGGAGGGAAGGACATAAATCGATACAAATTTTACATGACGTATATTCAGATTGTGTCTCAGCTTAGCTTTCCAAAGACAGTCGGAGAAACAGTGACCTGGTATTTTCAGATGCAGGTCAGGGACTGACTATTATACAGGATGGCAAGTTCAGTACATAAAAATCTAAAAGTCATTATATTAAACAATATTATATATTTATGAGCTTTTAAGCCATAATACGCAAAGTTGTAATGGCATTAAGTGGCTGTATCTTCCACTCCATTATGGTCATAACCTAATGTCTTCCCTTTACATACTGAGTGAATAAACTTGAACTTGTATAAAACAAAGTTCAAATCTACTCACAATCTAGTTCAAATCAGACTACATTGTAGACAAAACAGATTTGAGGGTCAACGATGTGCCAATCAGCTTGTAACACTCCAAAGAAAAAGGAAAACTTGAAATCGCATCATATGACCCCTTTAAAGGTAATAAACTAAAACTTAAAGGTCTTAATTCACCCTTCCACAAATTAAGGCCTTTAAAGGGACTTAAATCAGAGCAGAAAATCTTAAGTTAAGGAATTAAATAATGCCTCAACTGCAAAAAAAAAATTCCTCTGTATTTTTGTCTTGTTTTCCAATATTAATATCGAAACGTCCAAATGCATTTAGTTGAGATGCAAAATGAAGATATGAAGTCTTATTTTGTGAGAAAATAAACAAAATGAAGTGTGTTTATGATTTAACAAGAATATACAGTGGGGAAAAAAAGTATTTAGTCAGCCACCAATTGTGCAAGTTCTCCCACTTAAAAAGATGAGAGAGGCCTGTAATTTTCATCATAGGTATACCTCAACTATGAGAGACAAAATGAGAAAAAAAAATCCAGAAAATCACATTGTAGGATTTTTAAAGAATTTATTTGTAAATTATGGTGGAAAATAAGTATTTGGTCAATAACAAAATTTTATCTCAATACTTTGTTGTATACCCTTTGTTGGCAATGACAGAGGTCAAACGTTTTCTGTAAGTCTTCACAAGGTTTTCACACACTGTTGCTGGTATTTTGGCCCATTCCTCCATGCAGATCTCCTCTAGAGCAGTAATGTTTTGGGGCTGTCGCTGGGCAACACGGATTTTCAACTCCTTCCAAAGATGTTCTATGGGGTTGAGATCTGGAGACCGGCTAGGCCACTCCAGGACCTTGAAATACTTCTTACGAAGCCACTCCTTCGTTGCCCAGGCGGTGTGTTTGGGATCATTGTCATGCTGAAAGACCCAGCCACGTTTCATCTTCAATGCCCTTGCTGATGGAAGGAGGTTTTCACTCAAAATCTCACGATACATGGCCCCATTCATTCTTTCGTTTACACGGATCAGTCGTCCTGGTCCCTTTGCAGAAAATCAGCCCCAAAGCATGATGTTTCCACCCCCATGCTTCACAGTAGGTATGGTGTTCTTTGGATGCAACTCAGCATTCTTTCTCCTCCAAACACGACAAGTTGAGTTTTTACCAAAAAGTTCTATTTTGGTTTCATCTGACCATATGACATTCTCCCAATCCTCTTCTGGTCAAGTTGAGTTTTTACCAAAAAGTTCTATTTTGGTTTCATCTGACCATATGACATTCTCCCAATCCTCTTCTGGTCAAGTTGAGTTTTTACCAAAAAGTTTTATTTTGGTTTCATCTGACCATATGACATTCTCCCAATCCTCTTCTGGATCATCCAAATGCTCTTTAGCAAACTTTAGACGGGCCTGGACATGTACTGGCTTAAGCAGGGGGACACGTCTGTCACTGCAGGATTTGAGTCCCTGGCGGCGCAGTGTGTTACTGATGGTAGCCTTTGTTACTTTGGTCCCAGCTCTCTGCAGGTCATTCACTAGGTCCCCCCGTGTGGTTGTGGGATTTTTGCTCACAGTTCTTGTGATCGTTTTGACCCCACGGGGTGAGATCTTGCGTGGAGCCCCAGATCGAGGGAGATTATCAGTGGTCTTGTATGTCTTCCATTTTCTAATAATTGCTCCCACAGTTGATTTCTTCACACTAAGCTGCTTACCTATTGCAGATTCAGTCTTCTCAGCCTGGTGCAGGTCTACAATTTTTTTTCTGGTGTCCTTTGACAGCTCTTTGGTCTTGGCCATGGTGGAGTTTGGAGTGTGACTGTTTGAGGTTGTGGACAGGTGTCTTTTATACTGACAATGAGTTCAAACAGATGCCATTAATACAGGTAACGAGTGGAGGACAGAGGAACCTCTTAAAGAAGAAGTTACAGGTCTGTGAGAGCCAGAAATCTTGCTTGTTTGTAGGTGACCAAATACTTATTTTACCGAGGAATTTACCAATTAATTCTTTAAAAATCCTACAATGTGATTTTCTGGATTTTTCTTTCTCATTTTGTCTCTCATAGTTGAGGTATACCTATGATGAAAATTACAGGCCTCTCTCATCTTTTTAAGTGGGAGAACTTGCACAATTGGTGGCTGACTAAATACTTTTTTGCCCCACTGTATATCTGTCATTGGAACATTAAATCTTGTTCTCCCTTTTAATCAAGTTGTTTCTGAGTCCACTGGCAGATAATTGTTCTTGTTTTAAATATTAAACTCACTTCCCTTTGATCAGCTTCACAGAAAACAAGACTTCTTATTTTATGACATTTTGATTTAATCTTTACACACTGTGGCTATGCATTGGAAAACAAGACAAAAAATACTGCAGGAATAACATCAAAAACATTTTTGCAGTGTGATCAGTAGGTTCAGTTATTTCCATATTCTAGTGGTTAGGCGCAGAGCTATTCAAGCCTTTTTTGTCAAATGATTTAAAAAGTAATGGAGATCTTATGGAAGTTGCATTTTCAAACTTTGAAGTGTTGCTAATACAACTTGTGTGCTTCCTAAACATTTACATTTAGAGATCATACTGCCATATTGTGTTCTCTTCAGTTTATTCTTTTAATTTATTTAGTTGGTCTTAAAAAGGTAGTTAAAAAGTCTTAAATTTATGATGAAGGAATAATATTCTGAAGATCTACATAAAATCTGCATGTCATATATTGTAATATATATGACATGATATACAGGTGCATCTCAAATTAGAATGTCGTGGAAAAGTTCATTTATTTCAGTAATTCAACTCAAATTGTGAAACTCATTAACTGTATTAAATAAATTCAATGCACACAGACTGAAGTAGTTTAAGTCTTTGGTTCTTTTAATTGTGATGATTTTGGCTCACATTTAACAAAAACCCACCAATTCACTATCTCAACAAATTAGAATATGGTGACATGCCAATCAGCTAATCAACTCAAAACACCTGCAAAGGTTTCCTGAGCCTTCAAAATGGTCTCTCAGTTTGGTTCACTAGGCTACACAATCATGGGGAAGACTGCTGATCTGACAGTTGTCCAGAAGACAATCATTGACACCCTTCACAAGGAGGGTAAGCCACAAACATTCATTGCCAAAGAAGCTGGCTGTTCACAGAGTGCTGTATCCAAGCATGTTAACAAAGTTGAGTGGAAGGAAAAAGTGTGGAAGAAAAAGATGCACAACCAACCGAGAGAACCACAGCCTTATGAAGATTGTCAAGCAAAATCGGTTCAAGAATTTGAGTGAACTTCAGAAGGAATGGACTGAGGCTGGGGTCAAGGCATCAAGAGCCACCACACACAAACGTGTCAAGGAATTTGGCTACAGTTGTCACATTCCTCTTGTTAAGCCACTCCTGAACCACAGACAACGTCACTGCACCCGTTTACCAAGAAATTTTGGAGCACTTCATGCTTCCTTCTGCTGACCAGCTTTTTGAAGATGCTGATTTCATTTTCCAGCAGGATTTGGCACCTGCCCACACTGCCAAAAGCACCAAAAGTTGGTTAAATGACCATGGTGTTGTGTGCTTGACTGGCCAGCAAACTCACCAGACCTGAACCCCATAGAGAATCTATGGGGTATTGTCAAGAGGAAAATGAGAAATAAGAAACCAAAAAATGCAGATGAGCTGAAGGCCACTGTCAAAGAAACCTGGGCTTCCATACCACCTCAGCAGTGCCACAAACTGATCACCTCCATGCCACGCCGAATTGAGGCAGTAATTAAAGCAAAGGGAGCCCCTACCAAGTATTGAGTACATGTACAGTAAATGAACATACTTTCCAGAAGGCCAACAATTAACAAAAAATTGTTTTTTTATTGTTCTTATGAAGTATTCTAATTTGTTGAGATAGTGAATTGGTGGGTTTTTGTTAAATGTGAGCCAAAATCATGAATTAAAAGAATCAAAGACTTAAACTACTTCAGTCTGTGTGCAATTAATTTGTTTAATACACGAGTTTCACAATTTGAGTTGAATTACTGAAATAAATGAACTTTTCCACAACATTCTAATTTATTGAGATGCACCTGTATATTTTTAAGTATCCACCTATATATATATATATATTTTTTTTTTTTTCTTCAGGGCCCCAGATTGTGGTTAGTGTGTATGGCCCAGACACTTTTGGAAATGATGTTGTGAGAGGTTATGGAGCCGTACACATCCCGTTTACACCTGGAAAGTGAGTCACTTTAAGATTGTCATAATGTGACAAAAGCAGCCAGCATGCTCAAAATCTGTCTAAAATGCACAGTAACATATGAATGCTCTCTGTCCAGACACACCAAGACCATTCCTATGTTTGTTCCTGAATCTACATCAAGACTTCAGAAGTTCACAAGGTTATAACTGATTTCTCCCAAATATTCCAAATTTACCTCGGCTGGTGTTTTCATTCACATTCGCATGTAGACATGAGAAGAGTTGTAAAATTATCCAATTAATTATGCTGCAGCTTAGGGTTGTAATCTGAATTAAATTTAGCTGCTGCCATCCCCTTTTGTCCTCAAGACTTAACTTGAACTAAGTTTTAGTTAATGTGCAACTTGTATGAACGTTTCAAATGGGATGGTACATTGTAACTTGAAAACATTTATTTTCATCTGACTCTGTATCTAACATGTTATATCTTGCATGCAGCTGGCTGATGGGAAGGCGTCCAGAGTTCACAGATCCCAAGGTTGTTGCCCAAGGAGAGGGAAGAGAAGGTAAGCTTTTATTTAACCCTTGCCTCAAAATTAAATATGACACATATCAGTGGATGTTTTCCATCTCAAGCCAAGGTGTCGGTCCTCAGAAACTGTTCTACTGCAATAGTGTATTTACAAGCCATAACTGATGCAATTTTGTCTGTTTGCAGTTACGAGGGTGCGCTCACAAGGTTTTGTTACACTACAGTTCAACATTGTGACTAAAGACATGAAGAAACTGGGTTATGAAACTACATCAGAGCATTCAGCTGCTACAGGACTGGCAAGAACATCACAACAGCTTTAATAACCACTTTCAGGATATTTTTGTAATCTTGGTTTCAAGTTGCTTTATTCAGATTCATAGTTGCTTTATGACTACACATGTGATATTGCTTTATCAGCGGTGTAGTTTTTAAATAAATTGGTCTTGTGCATTTCTAGAAGTCAACCATTTCTGACCTAAATAATTTGGCTCATATTTGATTTGCATTATCTGAAGTCCAATTCTAATCTGCAAATTCCATCTTTGCCTATTTTTAACCCTAAACACCAAATACGATTAACCTTTAACCAGGGTTATTACAGTTAACTAAAACTACAAAAAAACATTTCTCACTTTAACGTGATAAAATTTTTAACGTGATAAAATAAAAAACTTTACAAAAAAAACTAATGAAAATCCTAAATCCACGACAAAATTACTCAAACTTTAAAAATAAAACGAAACAAATTCAAAATATTAATTAAAACTATAATAGTATCTCAATGATGCTAAAATAACACTGGCTGTGGCGCCACAATAATGTGATGTCTGTGTTTACTGACAGCATGAATAGACCGATCAAAAGTCATTGATACAATTTATTTGTTTTACCACTGCAGCTACAGGTCCTTTATCACTTGCTGCGGTTTAGATGGCAATAAAACATCACACTCTTCCTGTGACTTTCCTACAAAACCATTACACAGAAACAAGGTACACAACAATATGTTACAATAGAACAGATGATAAATTATATTATACAGTTATAATGCCAACAAGTTGAGCACATATCCATAAAAGCAGCCTGCTCCCAGTAATATGAGACAGTTTGGTAAATGCACAGACACGATAACATGGAAAAATAAAATGTTATGCATGTTCACAAGGTTAGACGTCTACAATAAATGCATAATGAGTACATAACAGAAAAATGGGTGATACACGGTAACAGCAAAATAAGATGGTCAAGACGAAATGAGCTAGATATAGTATGGATTCAAAAGTAAAACTAGTCTGCATAATCGAGTACAGTGATGTTCACTAGCAGGGAGTCTTGTTTAGCAGGATCAGTGCCTGCTTAAACCATCACGGCCATCAAAAGCGCATTACATACATCTTAAAGCTGTCTTTATAGCCACCCCCACCCCCCAAAATGCCTGAGTATGCCTGCAGATTATTGACTTTAACACACCCAGGCTCTGCTACAAGGCTGCACGTGGGCAGTACTACAATATTTTCAGCAGAGATCACTAGCTCGCAAATGAGAGAAACCGTAGAGTCAATACTCTAGCCGTAATCCAAAAGAAAAAGCAGGAATAATGATGATAATAATAACTGGGGAACAACTGAAGAGAGATAGATGTGTAGTCAGTTAGAAAACAATTGTAGCTCTGCATTTAAAAGGACTACTATTGGTGGCAGATGTTGCCATCTTGTGCTTAACTGGTTGAATTGAAAGTGTTGACACAGCAAGCCACACGAAACACCAAATCATAGGCGTTCTCACTTTAAATGGACTGCTAATTGTGATAAACAATTCATAGTCTAGTTTAAGTCTCATTTAATGATAAAACTGTGGCCAAAATAATCTTGAATACAGAACAATGCAAATCAACCACAGGTTTCTAGCTGTAAAAAAGATGCATATGAACCCTAACATACATTTATACCACATATTCAACAAACAGACAAAATTTTTTTGAAAAAAATCAATCATACAATCTATTACAGGACCTCTCCCACATTATAACCTGTTTTAGCATGTCCACTCATTCTTGTAACACTATAAGCAAGTTAGGTTTGAATACAGAACTGAGGATTTTGTTAACGACAAGCTCTGATATAAGCTTGGCTATATTCCCCGACGTATATGAACAGATTGCATTAGGAAGCAGAGATTAGTGATACAGCTGTCAGTTATAACAGTAAGATGCATTAGGAGCTGATGAAGATATTCAAACACAAATGTCCTCCCGTTTCCCTTTGCTCCTTCCATAAGCACAGATACATAAATTCAAAATAAAAACGTTACTGAAATGATCACATTTCAGATTGTTGGATACTCGCAGAGAAGCTAAGCGGATGAATACTAATCATTAGTATGGATTAGCTGTCGGAATATGGAGCTGTGCTGTGCAAATAGTGAGCCGTACTGAATTGAAAGAACCCATTCACCCAATAAACAACGTCTCGGGCTTGTAAAGCAGTAAAAAACAGGCTTCGGTATAAAAGTTGAGCTGTATTATATGCAAACCAACTATCCGTCATGCATTAAAAACGGAAGAAAGAACTACTCTTCACTTCAGTATGAAGTTCATCTTTCAATGCATCAGGTTTGAAACCATTCACACATGCAGTTCACAGACTCCCTCCTAGTCCTCGGCTTTGCTCATGTCTTAGTGAACGGTTTCCCATCGCTTCTTGCGCTAAGGACTAACGGTGGGTCAACAGTCAAAAGAAGATCAATCAGAGCATGTGCAAAATCCCTGCTTAGAACATTAAAATCATTTCCATGTAAACTGATAGAGAGTCCTCTAAACTGTCTACTCAAGCGTACTGTAAATACACATAGTGTATATGCACTGCGTAGAACTTACAGGCTGCTTCGATTAAAAGGGTTAGCTTTATCTAGCACACAGCTTTCAAAGACTAGAAATTAGAAAAATTAAGACAAACCAGTACTCCTAGTTTCAAGCCTCTGATAAGAAAAGTAAGCCATCAAAAAAAGAAGTTAAAAACAGGACCCCTTGAAATGAGAGGTTGCTCCCGGGAAGAAAAGTCCTAGACGCTGTATCGCTGATGGGTTTTTTTTTTCTGAGAAAATTTAGAAAAGAATACCAAATCGTTGTATGGTACCAATCTCTGACAGGAGAGCAAGGGAATCGTAAAACCTGTAAACACCACTGCTACTCCCAAAAGTCTCAAAATAGCACACAGGTTTGGGGGAACACAACAGACCACGTTGTCTATACCACAGAAACGGGGATGGGAGAGAGATTTGTGTGGGTTTCGGGGAGGCAAATGTTGTTCCTCACAATAAGAAGGGGTTGGTTGTGCCACCGTCTTGTGTCACTGCGCCTGTGGGTGGCAGCCTTCCACTCATGAGCGGCTGGGGCATGGAGGCTGGGATCCCCATGCTTGGCATCTGGCCCACGGGCCCGAGAGGAGCCATGCCGGCCATGGATACCATGGAGACGGGGCCAGCTGGGGGCATTGAGGACAGAGGCAAGGGCTCGTTGCTTCTCTGGGCCACGCTGAAGCCCTGTCCGCTCACGCCCATCATGGGACTGACTCTCATCTGGTTGAGGGTGGGTGGCTGTGGCTGGTTCACCTGGAAGGGGTTGACCTGAGCTGCAGGAGCTGAAGCTGCTCCCGAGACTGAAATTAGACCAATGTGAGGGTACAGGTGAGTGCATTGCATAATGAGAAAAATCTGGCCATCTGCAGGGTTTTTAAAATCAAATTCAAGGCTTTTTAAATAAAATTAACACTATGTTCATTCAGAACAAACCAACACAATCACAATTGCTGCAAGTTTAGAATGCTCAAAATATGTTTTATTCAAAAAGTATTGAAATCAGTTCATGTATCAATGCATATGAACAGGTTGAGCCATATTAGATTTTGCTGAGACAATAATTACACATTATTATGCCGATAATAGTAAAATCTATATTCTCAATGTATATAATGTATATATCTACAACATATTACAATATGAAAACCATAAATAGTCATCATTCTTCAGTAAACATCAATAAGAAAATAAATGTGCTGTCTTCACTGATTGTGAACTGCTCTGAAAGCGTGAGCCTATAGAATGTACGACAGAACTGTTTTGACTTTGAAATGTGCTGCTCTCACATTGAATTAAATCATAACTTTAAGTTTAAGAATTATATTAGACCGTTTTGAGATTACTGCTTTCTGTCCCCAAATGTAAGACTTTTTAAAGTGATAATTAAGACTTTCTGACCCTGAATTTTATAAAACTGAATTGTAAGACCCCTGTAAATGTGCAAGAGATCTTCTAGACATGTAACTGGTGAAGAGTACCTCCAGCTAAGAAAGGGTTGGAGACTGGAGCCTGCTGGGGAGGCTTGCTGATCAGAGAGTCTAGGTTGACAAGAGCGGCGTTGGGACCCAGGAAAGACTCTGGAGTTTTTCTGGTTGGGCCGCTCGGTACGTCAAACAGATCAGAGCCTACAGACAAGCTGGTCTGTGATGGCAAGGCAGAGCTTCCTCTACCATCTCCTGTTAAAAATATCATATCCTCATGTCATTCCCAACTGCAGATGACACTTCTTTTAACTAGTAAACCGATTTAATAGCAGCCTGCATTTACCGGTCACTGCTGAGGAGCGAAGACTGTCAAACTCAGAGAGGTCCTCCCTGGAAGTACCATTTGGTGTGGAGAAAAGATCAAAGCTACCAACTGAGGGAAATAAGAAAGACAGTTGGGATTAAAAATGAAGAAAGCTTTTAATTTTTAATATACAAGAATGCAAAATAAGAGAGCAGTCTTGTTTCTCAATGTAACTGTATAAAATGTATAAACAAATTTTAACGTGAAACACATTTTAACATGCTCACCTGTGGCAGGGGCTTTGGGGCGAGTGGCAGGCATTGGGCTCCAGGGATCAGCAGCTGCAGGAGCCTGGGTTGACCGCCAGGGGTCACTGCTTTTCAGAGGAGCAACTGAGGAAGAGGCACTGGGAAGACCCCAGGGATCCACAGGAGCAGCTGGCTTAGGGGCTGCACCTGGAAGATACACACAGATGTGTTAAGTAACACCATAAGTAGCACTACAATGAAAATTCACTGCCACTCCCTTACGCTGACTCTTGTTTATCAATAACCGAAGAAAGGCCTTTTTCAGAGCTAATGTTTTTAAAATAAAATCAAACCCTAATGAGTTGCAAATATAACGGAAGTAGCAGACGTAATAGCAGAACTAGTGCTGGAACTTCCATTCTATCCATTAATTAATTATTGATTGAATGAAGGCAGATCTAAATGAGAGCCTGCAGTTGATCATAACAAATAGCCAGGATTTCAGTGGCCTAAATGATTGGAGAAGTCCAGTATGTGTCACCAGTAAGAAGTTTCAACAGAAGATTATGACATTTTGAATAAAAATGACAAGTTACAGAAACTAAAAAAAGGAGAAAAAATAGCACAGATGAATCATTCACAAGATGCATTTATGAAGTTATTTGCACCTGTAAGCACAACACAATAATGAGCATGTTGATGTAAATGAGAAGACCACAGAATTACCACTACATAGTCAAAAAATAATAATTTTGCATTTAACTTTCTTAGAACAGGCGCCTAATGGATTAAACCTGAACAAACTATAATATGGCAGGAAGAAAAATAAATAAATTGAGACCAGGCTCAAATTCCAAGTTTAAGATTAATCACATATACTTCAAAAATATTACATTAATCCATTATTTTAAATCTAATGGCTATACTAAAATTATATTAAAAACAGCAGGAACAACAATAGAAATTCTATTTTACAAATGAGTGTGACAGGCAATGCAAGTAAAATGGGAGTAGAGGTTATGGAGTATACAGTGAAATTTGAGTTCAAATTGGTGGTTTTTGCTGTTTCCACTTTAAGAGGACATGCACACTTGCTTCAGTGCTTCTCTCCATGCGCTTCATGACTTTAGTTTGGCTTAAACTTAAAAGAACTAGGCTGCTGGAAGAGGAACCCTTTACAGGCTCAGCGCTCTCTCAACCAGTGCAGATCTGAATACTGAGTCTCTTTGTTTTGTTCACACTGGAATGCACTACTACCAGCCTAGCTACATTACTGAGCTGCCACGAAGAGCTACAGGCCCAAACTACATTATGAAATAGAGCCTGAGGGGGGGCTTTTGGTAAACAGGTGATCCTCACATTGACCACTAACTTTTTTTTTTGGTTTTGTGTAAAATTAGATTCAAATATGCCTTAAATTCTAACGACAAGCTAGTATCTATTACGCAAATGGTTGTGGTGGGATAAGTGCATTTTTTAGTATAAAGCCTAATGTGATCAGCACAGCAGGAAGCTGATTCAAACTGTTGTCAATGTGCTATTATTAGCCACAGTCAAATGTGATCTTGTACATGAAGGGTGTTTACTAGTGTTTGTGCGTGCCTGCCTTCCAGATAATAAAACTAAAAATAGTCTGTTTTTAGATATATTTTCCTCATCCATTTGACAATTTATTATATATCACAATATTTATGCATTTTCTCCAAAATGGTTTAAAAGGGTGATTTTTTCCCCTCCAGAGGAAACATTCAATCCATTTCACTGCTGCTAAGCAGATGCCTAAATGTAAAAATTGAAATGGTCACAAGACCAGGAAGGATAGCGAAACAAGTCTATTGACACAGTCTTTAGGAAACATAATGGCCAATCAAAAGTGCTTTATAATCATCATGCTATTTACAATCTAATTTATATTGTCCAGCCCTATTTTGTGAGTTTTTGTGATTACCGTAGGACTGCCAGGGGTCTGAGGCAGGGCCTGATGCTGCAGCTGCAGCTCCTGCTCCTGCTCCCCAAGGGTCCGATGCTTGATCGGCAGGGCCCTCAGGAACCGTGTCCATCAGATCCATCAGAGATGACTGTGGAGGCTGCACACACAACATTTGAGATTAGTGTCCACAGATATCTCACTACCCAAAGCAATCACATCTGCTTTAGTGAATAAGAACGCAGTAGTTGATCTGAACATAAACTCTCACATTATGAATAAACAGGTCCGCAAGCAAAGAAAGGGAAAAATAATTTAATTGAATAGATTAATGAAATTGTTTTCTGGTGGCATTATTTAGCTTATAGTAGTATTAACATTTTCAGGTATTTTCTTGTGGAATTGCCAATTCTTTTAGAATTATTATGCAGCAGCTTTTACGAGCTCATTGATTGAGAGACTACATGGAATATTTTAACTTAATGTAATTGTCACACCACACGACCATTTAAAAAGAACTAATGAAGGCAAAAAGCTGACAATTTCATAACCCCTAAATATGCACTACGGTTTAAAAAAATATGGGGTCAGTAATACTCTTTTTAAAGAAATTAATACTTTTATTCAACAAGGAAACACTGAATCTATCAAATGTGACAGTAAAGACATTGATAATGTTACAAAAGTTAAATGCTGTTTTAAAATTTATATTCAAGTGCATCACAGTTGCCACAAAAATATTAAGCAGCACAACTGTTTTCAACATTGATAATGATAAATGTGTCTTAAGCATCAAATCATATTAGAATGATCTTTGAAGGATCATGTGGCACTGAAGACTGGAGTAATGATGCTGAAAGTGCATCACAGGAATAAATTACACTTTACAATATATTTAAATGAAAAAAAAAATTTAATTGTATTATTTCACAATATTACTGTTCTTACTGTATTATTGATAAAATAAATGCTGAGCAAAAGAGATAAAAATCTTACTGACCCCAAACGTTTGAGCAGTGGTGAATTCATATATTCATAAATTTTAACCTAAAATAAAGCCAAACTGTTGACTGAAAAAAAAAGTCTGCACAACTTTTCTAAACTTTTCACATTTTCTGCCTGGATTGTAAAGAAAAAAAACAACAATTTCTGCTCTACTCTTATGTTAGCTAGCATCATCCAATCAGACACTTGGCTTTCGAAGACTTTGAACATGATGCATAAGTACAGTTGTTATACAGTACTTTAATTAGGTTTTGAAGCTTGGCAGCCCCTGATCAATATATGCTTTTGTATATGGAATAGAGAAGAATGAACATTCAGGTAAAATATCTTTGTTCTAGAGAAGAAAGAATGTCATACATGTTTGGAACGACACAAGGATGAGCAATTGATGACAATTTTCATTTCTGGGTGAACTGTCCTTTTAATAAATGAACATGCAGGAGGTCAGGGATGTGTAAAACTTCTGCAGAGTTTTGTGTGGCAACAGATTCAGTTCAGGCCTACTGATGAGCTGAAGCGCTCAGAGGCTGCACCTACCTCTTTCTTCTTCTTGGCCCCTTTCCCTGCGTTGGAGTTTTTGCGGCTTTCTTCCAGAGCCATCTGGAGCCGCAGGTCATCCCCACGACGCATCCTCTCCTCCTGAACAACCACACAGAAACACACGAAAGAATTCATGTTATATCACACACATTATGGAGTGCATGCCGTCTGTTGAATCACAGTGTGAACCTGCCACCCTGTGTCCTATGACGATGAAGCCCTGTTGTTGTGATTCACGATGATTCAGCATCAAAATTCAGTTACTGAGGCATGTAAAAATCTGCAGATTACACAATTACACATTGAAGCCAAGACTCAGAACTGTGTTAGCAAACCAAGAGACACACCCAGCACTTTGTTTCCTCAACAGGTCAGTTTCAAAGGGCAGAGGAGACAGGAAGGAAGCAAAGAATGTAAAATATGTCAGTGGGAAGCAACCGAGGATAGGCTGTAATCTAGTCCCTATGTTAATTTTGTGGCAGTATATAACTTTGTATTTCGTGAGCCATATTCACGACAATTAAAGCTTCCAAGCTGAAGGGGAGCGAGAACAGAGATCTTTTGTCGGGCTTGACCTACAAATCAACACATTTGAACAATTATTTTAATAAAATGTTGTTTCAATAAACACTCCAAGTGAAAATCTTCCAAAACTGGAAAATATCAGCAATCAAACATGGGTTAAATGAGGCAGTGCAAGCAAAGCTCCTTTAAAGAAAAACATTTCGCATAGCCAAAAAACGCTTATCACTGAAGATTTCTAATGTTTCTACATACAGGACATTTTAGTGTAAAGCTAATACATGAATGATTTACACAGGAGGCAAAGAGAAAAGAGAAAGGACATGGTTTATCCAGCAGAAAAAGCCAAGATGAGTGATGCTCTTTCACCATAAGCCTCATTACTTCAATAGATAGAAGGCTACGGTTCCCTTAACCTCATAATGATCACAAATCAGGGGCATCTGTCTGTCTCATACAATTATGTCCATTTTTTTTAAATGACCCCTAGTTTACATCAGGATCTGACAGGGATAAAGCTCACAGAATGAATCACAATCACCATTATCGAATTCTGACAGCTATACACAGAGGCAAATTTAAGAGAGCCAATAGTGATAGAAATGTAGGAAGTACTATGCACCTCCCTTTCAGACAAGCCCCTCCCCAACATGCCTGCTTTTTTCATTTGTAAATTCATCCCAGATGTCCAAGGGCACACACAATTCCTTCCCATTATTCTTTGAGCAGCAAGCTCCAAGCATAATCAGAGCCTTCAGGAACATTATACTTCCTACTGTATCAGCTGCCCCACTTCATCACTTTTATAAGAAGTGTAAGATGTGGTTTTAAATCCCAGTGAGACAGTTGTGTGGTTGTATGGCTTCCACACTAATTTGTAAGCTTCCTAAACAATATCCTCTTGCTGGTCTGGCACCACGTTGCAAGAAAAGTACAACTAGGTATATTTGTGAAACCAGTAATTGAGAAGAAAATGAGCCAGAAGACGGCTCCTATTTGACGCCGTGCCAATTTGAAATATAAGTACAGTGAAAGTGGCTTTCATGTGATGCAAATAGCCCTCAGCTTGCAATTAGAAATGAAACATTTTCCCAGCATAGAGTAACTGTATTACTATCACCTGGGGGTGTGCGATATCATGATTTTTGATCGTGGATGATTAAAATGTCTCCACGATCTGCTTTTGAAGAAATATTGCAGTATCGTGCTACAGCGCACTTTCTGTCAGTTGCAGTTCTGGTGCCTCGGTCTCAATATACTGTACAATGCCACAAACATTCACATCAAATGTTAACTCGGCGGTAGAGTTACACTCACGGGACACTGCACTTATCCTCAATCACAAAAGTATATTACTTGCATGTGCTTTAAAGCCTTGCAGGTTAAACATTTCATTCAAACATTTCGTTCTGACATGAGCTCTGACATGTGCACACACACACACACACACACTGAAAAGCCTGTCAAACAGCACCCGTTTACTGGACTAAGTTATCATTTGCATCTGATTGTGTTAATACTGTCAAAAACACGGTTATGTCTAGAGTGAAAGTAAACAGTTGAGAGAAAAACGGCTTTAAAAACTTAAAGCAACAGTACTAAACATGATGCCTCTTGTCATTAAAGGGATAGTTCACCCAAAAATAAAAATTATGTCATTGTTTACACACTTGTCCAAAACCTGTATTAATTTTTTTCTTGTGCTGAACACAAAAGATGATATTTTGAACGTAATTGTTTTAATCGTAAATTTCCTGAAGAAAAAAAAACGTGATATGATATTTTTTGCCATATCGCCTACCCGTACCATTACCTAATTATACAGTGAACCGCTTAGTATGTGTAAAGGGTGCAGCTGCCTGAGAGGCACAGTAAGGTAAATCTGTATCTGATAAGACCATATACAAATGTGTTCATTCCTGAATCAGTTCTTCAAAGCTGTAACTTTAAATAAACAAACAAACACTAACTAATTATTTAAATTTAAATTTCCACTTCTGTGTCAAATATTTTTCCACATTTGATGCCGTAAATGACTATTTGATTATTCACTGTGGCTAGATCTTTGCTAATGGGGAACCATTAGAGCAAGTCATTCTCTGAAATTGCTTGCTGATTGTCGGGGTGGTAGAACAATATGGTTTTAACTATGGAGTGATGTTCATGCATATTAGGGCAAATTAAAAACAAGGCGAGAAAATAACCAGAATTAATAACTGAAATAAGTCCGCAGTCAATCTGACACAGCAAGTGGGACCGTACGGCTGTGATTTGGCTAAAATAAAATCACAAGCCAAGTTATTTCCAACAAAGTGCAGAGAAGTTTTATTTTAAAGCTGCAGTCCATAAGTTTTGCCTCTTTGTCGCCATCTGTGTTTGAAAAGCTAGAATTGCAGCTGAGTGCAGAAGTATCTAGCTTGCGTGGGTTGCGAGTCGGTACGGCTCCAGTGCGGATGAATCTACTTTTTTTGGGGTGAATGTGTGGCAGTCAGTCACCGCACCGGTGTGGATATTTACTGTGCTTTGCAATCACAGATTCTAGCCTACGTCTTGGAATATATGACCCAAATAAGAATTTTCACCATATATTGCCATCTGAACAAGTAACAAGTCTGCCACGTTTGTTCTGACCAACTGAGGAAAAAAAGCTTTACCATAAATCTCGCTCCAATGGTGATTTCGGTGAGATCGGTTAGCTCATATCACATCAAACCTTTCAAATTATTATTGTTATACTTTATTCTCAAATGATTAATGTTAACAACATCAGCATTGGTGACTATGAGTATAGTGTGTATTAGCATGTAGATTTCAATTTCTGCACAGTCTAATCTAATTTGTCATACTCTTCTAATTTCATATTAAGAAATTATTTTAACCCAAAAAGCAAATTATGTTCCCTTCGAACTGGTTTTCTTTAAAATACAAATCTTTGTAATCCCAGGCTATCTGTAATCAGAAGCGCATTTATAACTGGAATATAATTTAGTTTCATTCACATGTGTTTCATAAACACACAATCCTTCATGGATTACAATCAGCCATCAAAATGATACATTTAATTATTCTGGCTGCTGTGAGAAAAGGCCTGCATGTTGACCTTTAAACCTTTATTTAACTTTCAACAACCGATATTTCAGCACAATTAATGTTTTTTCGCTGATTATTAATTGTCTGTTTTCCGGCTGTCTGACGCGCATGCACGCGCCACTCATTCAGTAAAGATTAAAATTGAACACAGACTGTCAGGACAGACCTTTATGCAAAAATGGAAATGCTCGCGTGAATTTGTGACCTTTATACATAAGGATATGACTGTTAACTGAAAGTGTTTTTGCGCTGAGGACGCACACGCATCTGTCAAAGCATCTTCTCCAATTATTAAGACTTAGAAAAACAAATGGCGTGAACAGGTCTCACACCATGTGATGTATGTTCGTAGGCCAAAACCTGGAAACAAATTCCATCACCCAAAAGTCAATGGGTTACGTGAATTGGATTTTGGTTAAATGCCTGAAATAAGTTCTGTGGTTAACACAAGCCCAAGATATTTTCACGTTTTATTTTATATTATTTAACATATGCAAGTACTACCTCTTGTGATTCTTTTGAATCTTTCATATATCTTGAAAAAGGCTGTTGCAAACTAGTGGCTAAACAGGACTACAGAAATTGTCAGGAACATTAATCATGTCATCAAACAGGTAAACTCATATATACTCACTAGACCACTTTTACAGCCTCATTGGGTTTATAATCGTGCTCTTGCGAAATACACTAGCTTAAACTTTCAGGGAAAATGTTTTTTTTTTTTAAATAAAGCCTGAAATAGCACTGTATAAAAAGCTCTCTTTAATGTACATCTGTGCTTCTAGGTAGCCCCGCCCACCATGTAAACTCATTGATCCAAAATCCCTCTCATAACTGTACATTAAGCATCATAAATCGTATAATTAGCTGTAGATGTGTCACATCAGGCAGCAGTTTTAGGGTGGTATTGAGTGACATGATGTACCTGCTCAGCAGCCTCTCGGCTCATGGCAAGAGCCAGTTGCAACTGTAGCTCTTCTTCTCCACTCGTCTGAGGTCTGGCTTGCTCCAACTCTGAAGATGCATTGGGAGATGTGGCTAAAACCAAACAAAACACACATACAATGACATTATCATTCAAGCACTGCACTGCTACCACACTGGGTTATCTTAAGGCAGGGCTTGGGTGAGCCAACAAGCACACATTACAATTACTGTTGAGCGGGTTTTATCAGGTACTCATATGCCACGACAAAAGAACAACTTAAAATGTTCTTACTAATGCTCTTATCAGTCATTTTATGTCTGTCACTCAATTAATAAGATCTTATTTAAAGAGGCAATGGTGAATATCAAATCCATGAGAGTGTTGCACATGCCAGGCTAGAATGAAGAAGCCAAGCTGGGTAAATCACAACAGCCAACTGATTATAAGCTTGTTGTTAAACCAGTGGACAATAGTACTTTCAATACTGATTGGATTTGGAAAACACAAGTATCTCTAGCCATTTCGGAGCACATGGATCAGTCTCAGGCCATTGAGAGCCAAACACCATACAAAAGCGCAGGACACTCAAACAACCACAAACTAAACACTACACTCAAAGCAACCACAAACTAAAAGCAAATAACACGTCTGACAAAAAGAGCTGTACATTTGTGTTAAGGCTAGGGCTGGGCAATTTTTCCGATTTTATCGATTAATTCGAATTTAATGCTTTGCCGTAATTTTTTTTTTTTGGAAATCAAGGAAAGGAAAAAAATTGTTTTTCTATTTTTAATAGAAATATAACCAAATGTTACAATTAGACACTTTGACAATATACCAATCATAACAGTAAAGAGAAAAGAACGATCCGACCGCATGTCAGCGCACGTGATTAACCGCTCACGAGTGACGTGCTCATATCGCGAGGCGCCGTTCACACAGAACGCACTTTTGTTTTGACAAAGATGCAACATGGACAGTGGAATAGAAAAAAACATGCAAGAAGATGCGAGTGAACGCCTTTTAATTTGAGCGCTGCGTTTTTATAATGCCGTTTCATGCATGAGATGCTGCAAGAGATGCTAATGCAATAGTCAAACGCGTCCATGTTTGCATAGAAAAACAATGGAAAAGTAGCGCAATCAAATAACAAAACCTGTAAAGAACTACTACTGTATGTCTAATATTTCATGTTTGCATCAAGGTGACAGGCTGAAAACTGCTGTTTATTGTTTTCACAGAACATTCATTGTTAATAGTCTACTGGTGTTATACCTTCAGAAGTCAGAAAAAGCTTTATAACCAAGTATGTTTACACAGACAAGGAATTTTACTTGGTGACAGGAGCTTCCAGTGCAGAAGAAAGTATGGACATTGTGCAAACTAGTGCAGCAGACATAGAAATTACACAGTAGAGATGGAGTATAACACTAATATAAGAAAAACTGAAAATTAAATAATGCACAATATACAGAAGTAGAATTATAGAGAAATGTAACTAGGGGTGCTCCGATCAGGATTTTTGAGGCCGATCACCGATCACAGAAAGCAGTATCTGCCGATACCGATCACCGATCTTTTTAAAACCTTCTTTTTATAATTTATAATTATTTATAGTGATACTCCAATCAGGATTTTTAGACATTTATTCAGGGCCTGAATTTCATTTTTGAAAATGGGGGGGAATTCCCCTCTTAGGTGTCTCTTGTGAGAGAGGAAGCAGCTTTCACACAGGAGTCCACTACTGATCCATGGCTGTTTACTACAAACACAACATTTATCCATTAGTTTGATTTCAAATCCAAACATTGTCACTGAAAATTCTTTCAGCATTGCAATTCTTTTTTTTACACAGTACAGTAATACAATCTTTCACAGACATGTTTAAACACAATAAATATAAGCAACACATTATTCAATGCTTTTTACTTTTGCATTTACTTCTAGATTTATATATTAAGTTGCTCAAGCAAGTGACAAAACATTTAAACTACTTTTCTTACGTTATCACAAATTTACCACTGACAGAAATAGTCAGCTCTACTGCCATTTCTTTTGCATTTCTAATCTTTATTACAAGCAATCCTGCGGTGAAAGTGCTCTTTCCCTTTAAACCTAGCCAAAAAGCCATATGTGTTGACTGAGAAACACAGTAGACTTTAATAATATGCATTTATGGTGTAATTACTCCAATCAGTAATCAATCCATGTATATATTTACAGCAAACAATGCGCTGTTACTTTCATTCAGCGCTGCAATAGACTCGGTGCGGAAACGATCTCTGCACTGCTGCAGACGGGCCGCTACTGGAACACACTGCCGGAACGCAACCGTGTGCAGTGAACGCTTTAATCCGTTAACATGAGCGCGGAAAAAATATGCACCACGTTTGCACTACAAACGGACTAATGTGAACCTGGCATTATGTGTGTGCGCTGCGAGTGTGCATGAGCGCACGGTCTCCAGGAGAGCGTGCGAGCACTGAATGGTTAATCACTGGCAAGAATGAAAAAGTAATGCCATTTATAAACTTAAAGTGACGATGTGACACTGCCTCGATTGTGCAAGTGACAATTCCTGTGTAAACTGTGCAGTGTGCAGCTCGCTTATAGACAAACGCGATGTGGTGATTTGAAGTAATTAGCATATTTTGAGAGAGAGAGAGAGAGAGAGCGCACGGTGATTTACTCACGCGGTTTGTGAAATTGCGTCTTACACAAGGTTTTCAAATTACTTTATACGTTATTTAATGAAGAAATATGCATTATAATGATTTCACCCGTGCCGGACAGAGACTGACACGTGCCGTTGCATGTCATGCCAAACCTCTCACGGCAGCGTCATAAGCTTGAGATCAGTTTTTTGAGATCAGCCTTTTTAGAGACCGCCGATCAAACAACCCAACGTGATTATCGGCCGATAGTGATCGGTAGCCGATCAATCGGAGCACCCCTAAATGTAACAGCCCATTCACACGGGGCACCAGCGTTAATGCGTCTCATTTACTTTGAATGGAGTAACATCAAGCGTTGCCGAACTGAATTGTGGGTTCGTCGTGGCGGGTCCGTTGCTCGCGGCAGAAGTTGAAAAACTTTCAACGTTTCAAGCGTCAACGCAGGCGTCAACCAATCAGATCGCTTTATGCAAATATACTAGTGCAGACACTAGCCAATCACGTTCGTGCAACACCACAGAATAGCGGTACGTCAAAATGGAGGAAAAGCTCAAATCGCCTAAGCGTGTGCAGCTTGTGCAGTACACTAACGACAACAACACGACCAATCAACAGTGCAGTTAAATCGGCATCCATTTCTGATCACAACAACAACAACTACTACTTCTGTGGATTCGTGACTGCTGCCTTTTTTGTGTCGCGGTCCAAGCTGGATGTGATTGGCTGTCATCACAAAAGCGCAAAGCTTCAGACACGCCCTCCGTCAAGCCTTAACGCCGACGCCCGTGTGAATGGGGTGTAACTGTTTAAATGAATGCACAGAAATATTTACAAGTTCACAGTTTAGAAATTTACAATTTTCGGATTCTATGTATAAAAGCAGTCATTTTGAATTTGAATTACATTGACTGTTGAGAATTTTTTGAAGCATTTTCATTGTAGCCTATTATTTCTGAACATATACCATGTAGGCTATAAGACACGTTTGTACAGGATATAGTTGTAGTTCATGCATATTTTCTGCAAAGATATTTAACAAGTGATTTGTTTAACATTTACATCATGTTGACAACATGTGTGCTGCACTTAGAATAGAATTTTCTATGTATAAAAGCAGTCATTTTGAATTTGAATTACATTCACTGTTGAGAATTTTTTGTAAGCATTTTCACTGTAGCCTATTATTTTTGAACATATAACATGTAGGCTATAAGACACGTTTGTACAGGATGTAGTTGTAGTTCATGCATATTTTCTGCAAAGATATTTAACAAGTGATTTGTTTAACATTTACATCATGTTGACAACTTCATGTGTACTGCACTTAGAATAGAATTTTCTTTAACTAGAGGGTTAATAAAGAAAAAGTTATTTGAATCATGTTGTAGTAACATTTTTAAGTTGACTAGTTAAAAATTGTTAATAATCGAGAATCGGTCAAACGTTCTGAAAAACTCGAGATTTTATTTTTTTGCCAAATCGCCCAGCCCTAGTTAAGGCTCTGATGTTTTAAGTCGCCCCCATTACTCTAGGTGTTTTTTTGTAAGCAGCATCAATCAATAGACTGCTTGTCTGTAATCCATAAGATCTCTGACAGCCATTAGGCCTAGTCTTGATGTATCGCTTCAGTAACGATCAGAAACACTGGACCTGGAGAATCTCAGTGCCTTTTGAAACACAAGCTTCCCGGTTTCTATACCCGAAGGGACTAGAAATTACGACCAAAGGGCTTGGGTTAGTGGGAAAAGCAGTAGCGGCGAACAGGGGAAATGAGGTAGCGTGGGTGTGGAGCTTTGGTGAGATCACAGATGACATCACAAGTGCTTCCAGTCCACACCACACCACTTTTACTGGGCTAAAATGGAAATATGACTCATATGCCAACTGCATGGTTCAACGTCAATTTCTCAGAATCATTTAAATAGCAAGGTTGATTTTTTCATTCATAGACTCATTGAAAAATATTTGTTATTATTAGCATAAGAGGTTTTTAAAGCTTATTCTGGCCAATAACCACAAATATAGTCAGTTATGAGACTGGCTGACATGTAAAGCAACCAATCTGATTAGAGCCAGCCAGACCAAAAAGTGCCTTGCATGTTTGTATGCAACCAGACAATCAGTGAACGGACTGTCTCAATAAATAGCCTGAACCGGCACAACTAATGGACTTCTTGTCCATCTGTGTGGGGCTGAGACCAAGAATATTTCATTGATAAATCTGGTTCTCTTCATCAAATATGCTGACATTGCGGCTACGCACAAACAAACTGCAGCCATTATTTATTTATTGCCACACCAGCATCTATGGCTGTTATCGTCTGAAACAAAGCTGGTTGTTTAACTAATAGTTAAGTGTTTAACTATGTAGTCCAATGGTTATATTCTGAAATATATTTCAAAATGTGGCCAAGACTCTGTTCAAAGAAAATAACTGGTGTCACATTATTTTTCAAAGTCATTCAACAAATATTAATGATGGTTTAAGACCAATGTTTTTGGAGTTTGGAGGCATGAGCAAAGTTTGGCTGGATTATGTTGGCTGATCCAGTCATCCAGAATCTATTTTAAACAAGGTCAAGATTTTCCTTGGCTATTTGTTTAATTTGCTGTATCCTTTAGCCAAGAGGGTGTCATTCACTGCTCCAAACAAAACTTAGCATTTAAAAAAAGTAATAGTAAGCAGCTTGACATTTCACTGTTATGCAGCTTTAAATACTTTCTCTTGGTTATGTGCACCTGTGTGATGTCTCACACACAGTTCACCAACACAATGAGCTTTTTATGCATGAAACTGATAATGGGGGTGTTTTCAGTGTAAGCAAAAGCTTAAAACATGTTCCGGACACCTTAAAACGACAATTCCGATTCAATAACAAAAACAATACAGAAGGTGTGCAGAAGGGGGGAAAATGCTTGTTTTGACATCTGATAATGACTTAATACGAAGAGGTTTCTAATTTAGAAACTAAAAAGGTTTTAGAGGTTTTCCATCAGCTGTTTCATAAGCAGTACAGTCATATTTCAACTCACTTGACTAGAAGAGTAATACACTTGTTGACAGCATGTGAGTTATTACTACTAAATTAAATGGACACTGATTTTTTCAACATCAAGGTTTTAGACTTGGTTTTAGACTTAAAAAGATTAGCCGACATAATTCAATTAAAAAAAACATTAAAGCAGTCTCTTGATTAATGGGAATCATGATCTGCATGGACTAGGGCTGTGTATCACTAGCAAAGCAACGATACGATACGTATCACGATACAGAGGCCACGATACGATGCGTATCACGATACAGAGGCCACGATACGATGCGTATCATGATCTTTCATGCGTATCAGCAGAATTGAGTAAAACAGCTGTTTATTAAACACTGCATACTATAGTGTCATTTCTAACTATTGGCAGAGCAGCCAGTTGACCTCTGCATTATGAAGGGCCTCCATAACTGTACCACAGTACAATATAGGTAATGGCATTAATTTCATGTTTACTTTGGGCACTCCCCACCAGGTACAATATTCAGATTTTTTGCATCTTGTTTTTAAGCCCATAAATAATAACGTACTCGTTCTAATAAATATATATTGTAATGTACTCATTCTAATATATTTGTAAAAAAAAATAATTTACACATTGCTGGTAGGTTATCATTGCACAAATTAACACACTCTCTACGTTTAAAAAATAAAAATTAGAAGAGTTCTAAACTAATGCGCTGTCTTCTGTATCTAACGCGCACACACACACACTCAGTCACTCACACAGATCACGCTGCGTGCGCACTCAGACATTCAAGAACAAACTTTTTAGCTCTGCCTTGCAATTTTATCAATTAAATAGCTTAATCGCTCAAGAGCTACATTATCTTTCTCAACAAGGAGCTGGTAACATCATTGTTTCTAAAGGAATTAAAGCCACAGCTTCACCGTTAATAGAGAAACACCTCAAAACGGTGTTAATTCATACATACAAAGACCCCTCTCTCACTCTCTCGCTCATAAATGAACACTTGATGAATTAAACTTTTCTGAGAATAGAATATCGAAGTGGAGATCGCTAAACTGCAAGCTAAAACCGGTGTTTTCAGAAAGCAAGCGCGTTTATCCACAGTGGAGAGAGAGCACGTGCACATGGTTGCGAGGTTGACAAAGTAGCACACTTAGCAGATATATCCATATTGCGCAAGTGGGAAGCTCTGTTTCAGGGATTACGTCTCTTTATATCAGGCAACCCAGTTGTGTTCCTCTGTGGCCAGATTAAACCTTGTTATAGTTTATATATTATCCTCTAATCATTATTTTTTAGAACCCTCACACTTTTCTGCTCAATTTTAAACGTTATTCTTGTATTCAAATTAAGCGCGGTCCACCGCTGCACACGGGCCACAATATCATACTCGTATCGTCAAATCTCTGTGACGATACATCGTCGTATCGATGTATCAAACACAGCACTAGCATGGACAACACATTAAAAAAATGTTTTACATGGAATTTTGCATTTCACACCACAGGATTATCACAAATTTCAAGAATGCCTTAAAGATTGCAATGTAAAACTGCAAAGGATTTTGTGATAATTGATGGCAAAATTGTATACTGTGCTTGAAATGGATATGAAGAGTTCATTTATTCATTAGCCAAAGCCATATCACCCTGCAGCCCAAGACTGGTTGCCCACTGAATCTAAGCAAGGTTGAGCCTGGTCAGTACCTGGATGGGAGACCTCCTGGGAAAACTAGGCTGCTGTTGGAAGAGGTGTTAGTGAGGCCAGCAGGGGGTGATCAAACTGCAGTTGGGTTGGTTTGATTAAGTAATAATAACTTAAAATACAGGTAATTTTCAAAATTAAAGTTCATTGAAAGTATGTTTTTTTTTTTTTTACATATTAGAATTTTGTTTTATAGCAAAAGCAGACAACTCCAACAGTCGTTTTTTGGCAAAAGCAGATAACTCCACATTTCATGTTTTAGATCTTGTTTAGTCTTTGTAATCTCATCAGATGACAATGTAGATGCCTGACAAATGTTGTAATCATAAACTGTATGGATGTGATTATACGCAATACACGGAGCATTTCCGTCACCATTGTAACTCGCTGCTTTTGCAAGGTTCTGTGAAAACGTTTTAGCTTTTTTCACCCTGAAGAAGATATCACAGGTTCATTAAGTTTGTCGAAATTATCCATCCTCGATCACTTTTAGTCAGCTTTGATGAAACTCCTCTCAGCTAGCACGTCTTTTCAAATGGCGCTTTTCCACTGCATGGTACGGCACGGTACGGTTCGGTACAGTTCACTTCTGGGGGGGTTTTCCACTGGGTACAGTACCTGGTACTTTTTTCAGTACCACCTCGGTTGAGGTTCCAAGCGAACCGTACCATTACCAAAACGTGACACAAACTGCTGATCACTGATTGGCCGGAGAGAATCGTCACTACCTGCGTCACTGAACTTGCAACACGAGACACAACAGACCCACTAGACATAAAAATGCACAGCCAGCGAAGGATCGAACACAACTGTTTTGAACGAGTGCACCTTTCTTAACAACCAAAAAAGTGGTTGTTTCGTGGTCTGTTGAGGAAGTACAGACGTTCCTCTCGTTGATAGCAGAGGAGCGGACCCAGTGAGAGCTTGATGGGGTGACGCGGAATGAAAAAAAGTTTTTCAGGAGTCGCGGCAGTAGAGGCGGCGCAACTAAAACGACATGTGAATAATCCCGCCCACTCTAAAGCGGTACTAAACTGCACTGGAAACGCAAACCGAGCCAAGCCGTACTGAACCGTGCCGAGTCATACCATGCAGTGGAAAAGCGATAAAAGCTAAAGTAGCCTTGTCACCTGACCTGAATACAGCTAAACTGTAAACTCCATTCATACTAAAATGGACTTATCGGCTTCTGTTCAAAAACAACAAGGGCGCTTGTCGGCTTCTGCAGTAAAACGTGAACTCGCAATGCCTTGAAAGTGGACAATACCACTGTCTCCAAATTACACTGTCAAAATGTTCTTTCATTGGTTGACGAGTAAAAACAAAGGCATGCAATGACATAGATAAGTGCCAAATAATTTTAGCATTAATTTTTTTAATTTGGCAGGACAACAATCACGTTTGAGTTAATGTTTACCATATTAGATGAGATCTATGTATGCGCATTGATGTTTATATACAAATAAAAGCATACATGAAATCTGCTCATATAAAGCGACAGTGTCTCTTCAGAACTTGGTTTAAACTGCTCTGGTTTAAAAATTCATATTCTCTATTCACTTTTACAATGTTTTTGTTTGTACTTTAAAGCTTGAAAATAGTGATTAATAGACTTTCAAATGGATAAACAAAAATGAGAGATAATATTACAAATATAAATGAGCAATATCACTCGAGTACGAGAGCGATACCGGCTCTATATCAGCATGGCTGTGATTAGGCCAGAGGTATCGCCCGAGTACTAGAGTGATATTGCGTTTATACAACAGTTCGACGGAACATGTGTGTAATTAAACGAGAAACACCGGAGTGCCTAATAAAACCCTCTTGTGTGCGGAACCTACTTCCTTCCGCCACGGATTCAAAGCTGAAGTTGACAATTAAACATGCGTCACTTTTAGAATTGGTATCAAGGGCATGTGCTGCTTCAGTTAGGTTATTAGTGAGAAATAATGAGGTTATAAGAGAGAAACAATGCGGCAAGACGTGCATCCAAATGAGAGAGAGACCGCGAAGCTAGACGTTTCTTCTTATATTAACTAACGTACTCTACGATTAGCTCAGTGAATAATAATAATAAAAAAAAAAAACATAGACCCGGCTAGAACAAGCGGAGTGATACAAAATTGTGAAAGTAGCGGTACCAGTACAATATCTCACGGTTCTCAACCAATCAAATATGAGAACCAGAACGAACTGTTGTATAAATCTATATACCTATTACTTTAGCATGATCAGAGAATAACAAACCACAGAATAATCTGTGGTTGTAGATCAGGAAAACTAAATGCCAAAAAATCATTATAATTAAAAGATTTTGTCATACAACACTGAATTAATTTCACAAACCAACAAAACCACATCTTAATGTTTAGCACCCATATCCATTTTCTTCCGTCTGATGATGTGTGAATTACATCATGTGACCGAGAGCCCATTTACACTTTCTGGAGAAACAATACCAGGAAACTAGCAGAGGAATGCAAAACACTACTGTTAACAAAACAGCTTTTCTTCTAACCATTTTTCCTTTTTGTTAATGACTGTTTACACCGTTTTCCATGCTATGACGCTCCCCACACACTTTTCATCTTCTCCTAAATTTAACAAGTTTATGCAATTGATGACAAAGGACACTAGGAGAAGGTCACAAAAATGTGACTCCAATGGTTAGATTTTGAATTGTGATTAAAAGAAACTGGCGGACTTGCTCCGAGCAGATTGTCAAATTCTTTTTTTATACTGTATAAAAAGAGGCAGGGGGTAGTAGGAAAAAAAAATGGAGAGAGACATAAGCAGCTTCCTCCTTGAAGCACAGGGCAGAGCAAAAGACCTCTGGGAGTTCAGGAATTCTGTCTTCCTGTAACGAGCTGAGGGAAAGGGGTGGGGTGTGAACGGCACGCAGCTGTCCGGGGCAGACGTACAGCCACTGAGTGCTGCAGGGAGGCACAACAGAGGATGTGTCTCCTGCAGGGTAACAGCACACACGCAGTTTCCTGGTCTGCAGCGTAAAGAATTTGCACCATGCAGTCTGAGCTCCAGGTGTGCAGAGCTTCTCAAAATGAATTCAACAAAATTGATTCTTTTACAACCGAACAAGCCCAGATTTAGTTGTTGCCATTAACAGTAACATTTCAGACATAAAGGGGAAAGACCAGCAGGCTACTAGCCTTTTATTGTTGGTAAAGGGCTTAATATGGTCCTTAAGAATAATGTAGCCTGTAGCATTTATAAAAGCTTCAGTTCCAGAGCAACAGCCGTTGTACTTGCTAACACCTGATCCTGAAACCAGTCTTAATACAATGGTAAACTTTTAATGATAGTGCATCTCCTTTGTTTAAATCTTTTCTAATGCGTTACAAAAACATACAAAATACTTTTAAAAGAGTAGTTTTAACTAGGTCCACATGAAATCCGAGCATGCAAATTCCTTCACAAAGCTAAATCGCCACAAAATTCAAATGCCCACCATTAAAACACTATACGTTGCCACTGTAATGAATAGTTCAGACTGAGTGAATTGAGTCTATTTAGGATTCCAGAGGGTTGCTGTTCATAATGTTTGATAAAAAGTCACAAGGATTGCTATGATCTAGTGTAGGGTGAGTGACTTCGCTATAAGCTATGCTAAGCTATACTAGAACACAGTCTACTTTAAAAAACAAGTCTACTTTAAAAAAAAAAAAAAAAAAAAAAGATTGCATAATTTTATAATGCCGTTTGATTGTATAGTCTGTATAAGTATAAGCTAGGGGTGCTCCGATTGATCGGCTACCGATCACTATCGGCCGATAATCATGTTGGGATGTTTGATCGGTGGTCTCTAAAAAGGCAGATCTCAAGCTGATGACGCTGCCGTGAGAGGTTTGGCATGACATGCAGCGCCACCATCTCAGTCTCTGTAGGCATGGATGAAATAACTATAATGCATATTTCTTCATTAAATAACTTATAAAGTAATCTGAAAACCTTGTGTGAAACGTAACTTCACAAACAGCGTGAGTGAATCACCGCGCACGCTCTCTTTCTTTCTCAAAATACACAAATGGCTTCAAATCACCACACATTGTGTCTGTCTACACTCTAAAAAATCCTGGGTTATTTCTTTAACCCAAATGCTGGGTTGAGCCATTTGGGTCATTTTTTTGGGTTATTTTTTCAGTGTTTGGGTAGTTTTTGTGTTACCCAGCTCCTGGGTCAAATGTAACAACCCATTGTTTTGGTAGTTTTTTAGTGTTACTCAGATCCTGGGTTAGACATAACCCAATGTTTTGGTAGTTTTTGTATTACTCAGATCCTGGGTCAGACGTAACCCAGCGGTTGAGTTATTTATCGAGGGGATTTTGCATTCTCTTCTGGAGAGAACAGTTCTAAGTGCCATCGAATTGATGCATTTCTTCGGTAAAATACAGGTTTGTGTACATTTTATTTTATATATAAAATCGTTACTGTGCTGTATATCATTCAATTTCATGCAGAGCAACATACAGGCATGCGGTGTGAATCACCTAACATCGGTCTTATCGCGTGATGGAAAAGCCTGATAGGCCTACTCTGCATAAAATAAACGATTTTATTCATAAAGATACAGAATACAAATACTTTGGATGTTAAAATATTTCCTCAGAGCTGTTTACTGTTTGTTTTTGGACAGGTTATGAAGGCAGTGGCAGTATATTCTGGCTATGAGTGAAACGCAGGGCGGCGGTCTCAGCCATGAGCAGTTCCCCACCGAACACAACTCCAGCTCGGGCACGAGAGCCAGCGCCGTTAAGGTGGAAACAGAATAAACAGTCTTTACACGTGAATTACTTCCGTTTAATGTTTAATATTTACTTTTAATGTTTGTTAAATGAGTTTAAATAGGCAATATGTATATACATAAAAACGATAAACAACGCTGTAAATGATAAATAAAGGAAGTTATCATGCAAACCAGTGGTTGTGTGGAGTATTTTACAAAAGTTTAGTGGATTAAAGTTAATCTGTAAACATTTCATGTATAAAGTAAAACAAATAAGCAATATTATAATAAAAATTAATCAACCCATTATGATGGGTTAAATAACCCAATTTGCTGGGTAAAATTAACCCCATACGTGTTCTGTCCTATATTTACCCAGCCCTTGGGTTAAAAACAATGCAAATTGGGTTGTTTTTAACCCAGTGTTTTTTAGAGTGTATAAGCGAGCTGCACAGTTGACACAGGAATTGTCACTTGCACAATCGAGGCAGTGTCACATCGTCACTAATTACTTTTTCATTCTTGCCAGTGATTAACCATTCAGCGCTTGCGCGCTCTCCTGAAGACTGTGCACTCATGTACACTCGCAGCGCACACACATAACGCCAGGTTCACATTACTCAGTTTGCAGTGCGTATGCGGTACATATTTTTTCCGTGCTCATGTTAACGGATTAAAGCGTTCACTGCACACGGTTGCGGTCCCGCAGCACGTCTGCAGCAGTGCAGAGATCGTTTCCACACCGAGTCTATTGCTGCACTGCAAGCGCTGAATTAAAGTAACAGCACATTGTTTTCAATATATATGAACATGGATTGACATAGGGCTGGACAATAATTCGATATCAATATGTATCGCGATATAATTTTTTTCAATAACGGTGATATGATTTTTAAACACATTTCCGATATTTCGATATACATTACCAGTTGTATCACTCTAAAAGCGCCTCCTGCTGGCAGAGAATGAGTTTTCATTTTAAATAAGCCCCCGTAAATGGCGCATCATGCACGTGAGGTTATAAAATATATCGTCATATCAATTTTGGCCATATCGTCCAGCCCTAGATTGACACGAAAATGTGTGTAGAATTCATGCCTGGCAAGTTAACAAGCTAAAGAAACTTACATCCATGATATGATGCAGGTGAGCCCTCAGACTTGCCATACTCCTCTGAGTAACTGGTGGAGAGGTTGGGCTGACTGGAGCCACGGCCGAAGCTGATCTGATTGTTGCTGCCAACACTGGTGGACACCTGTGCCATGCGCTCCTTAGTCTTCAGAGCCTGAGAGCGTTCACCCTTTAGACGGTCGTCATCCTTCAATAGCACGACCAGCTGCTTAGACTTCTCTCTGACGTTGATGCCCTGGTCTTTGCCATCCCGATCGATATACTGGAAATCTTTGAGCGTCTGTATGGCAAAGATGTTCTCTTTGCACTGCAGGGCCACTCGCTCAGAGCCCGTTTTGATCAGGTAGTCCAGCAGTGTCAGGGCCTTGTACACATGCCGCCAGTTCTTTCCATGGTCGTTCAGCCTCTTCCAAATCATGGTCATTATCTCCGAAAAGGCCACCACATTGTAAGTGAGGTCTGCGATCTCTGACATCAGAGAACTGGAGGGGCCCCACGGGTCATTGGAAGTTGCTTCCCTGACCTTCTTCTCTGGCTCTGAATAGTTATTTACCACATTTTTCATTTGTCTCCGAATAGTTGAGCTTGGCATGGTGGCGTGTAGTGTTAAAATCCTTGAGAATTGAAAGTAAAAAAAACTCGAAGTCTGTTGAGCAATAGTTCAAACACGTTCTCTGTTTGAACAGTTTCTCTGTGTTACTCTGCGCCTGCTAAAACCATTTCCACAGAGTGAAGGAAGCCAGCTCGATGAATTCCTCCATTACCTGAAACACAAAACCAAAATGTCAGACAGAAACGGAAAAGGTTCAAACCAGAAGCTAGTAATAGTTGCTAAGCACAATTAGACTACATGAAATCTAGTGCACATAAAAACATTAAAAGCGATTATCATGATCGTTTTTCTTTCCAAAAAAATTAAGCAAAAAGAAAGTGATTGTTGATAAACATGGTGAATTGCACAATGTACATACAGAAGTTTAACGGTCCATTACCAAACTGCACTTGCAGCTCCTTCAGATAATATCACAGTTCAGATAAAGAGACATGGATCACAGCTGTTCACTTTACAAAGCATTATACCACCCAGGTACACGTGGAGTAAAACATAACTGTGTACACACAGAAGGGCGGCTTAGTGAGTTAAGTGCTTCCTATTACTCATCTTTTACAGTAACATAACACTCATGTGGGAAGACATCTTATTTCCCAAAAGTAATTGCACCATACCGTGCTCTCCATTACAGTACGGCATGTAAAATCAGTCTATGCTTGAACTCAAACACTTCAGTCGTGTCTGCTAGCACAAATGAAGAATCAAAGTCATACTAAATATAAGCTTCCTGTCCGGAGCACAACGTGATGCTTCAATCGCCAAGAAAACATCTCAGCCCATCCTATAAATTCATTAAAGGCTACTGAAATGTGACTCCTGCTCTCCCGCAGAGGAGCCAATAGAGCGCTGCCTTATGAGCAACCCCCACTGCCGCTCCTCCAAGCCCACATACACATGAATACAACCGTGGCCTAATGAAACATCTGCTGCTTTAATGACCAGTTCAGGCCCAGCACATCAGAGGAAGAGAAGGGCAACTGTATCACTACCGGAAAAAAGCTCCAGTGGCTCTCACTGTGACGGGGGCCCAGGAAGCCAGCACACAGGCCCTGGTCTGTATAAGGATGGCATCCTCCATACTAACAGAACAGGTCTGGCAATGTCCTGCCAATATTAAGGAGTCTCAGTGATCGGTCTTGAAGCAGCGCCAGAGACCGAGCATAGCAAGTCCTGTGAGTAGCACTGGCTCTCTCTTTTCTACTTCGAGAAGACATGAAACCTGTCCAGGAAATTGGCTGAAGTAACACTACAATACTTTAAAAGATGTAAATGATTCAACAAAGAAGAGTCCCAAAGTACTGATCCGCATCGGGTACTCCTGTTGCACCACATGGAAATACTGTTATAAACATATTTTGGGGAATCAGCAGTGTTTTATCAACACCAGATCGCTACAGAACTTCCTTATTCTGAGAACTGTTGAATACCTCCTTGAAATCACCTTCAATATTTGGCAAACAATATTTTTCTCTTTAACAGCAGAGAGAATGGAGCTGTTTTTATATGCCAGCTCATTTTACCTTGGTTAAAACCAAGGTTTAAAAAAAAAAAAAAAAAAAACCTAGTCATTTAAGTTAAGCACAGTTAGAAGTAGGGATGTAACGATTACCAGTTTGACGATAAATCATGATAAAATTCCCCACGGTTAGTATTACCGTTTCATCTTTTAATTATTAAATCCGTATTAGATTACCGCGATTTGAACAACTCGCGATAAATAAATACTGTCCAGCATAAAGCACAGTTTTAATTAACAGTCTCACATGCGCACAGCACGCAGAGTAGTTTCATTTTGAGTGAAAACAGGGCGGAAAAGCTGGGAGGTTTTAAAAGAGTGCTAAGGGAATTTTACAAATGAATATATGAATGAATTAATTATATGAATGTACCTCTGAAGGTTCTGACTGTCCTCAGAAATGATTCGATGGCATTTTGTTTTCATCATCGCTCCATGTAATACCTAAAGGAAGTGTTCTTAATCGCAATACTGCTTTGTCCACAGAGGTTACGGGAAACAGCTCTAATTCAGCTTTTCCATAAGCGCCACCTGCTGTCAGCGAGTGGATTTACAGAGACTTATATTTACATTCAGCCTGTGTACAGTTTCTGTCTGGCCAAAAACGGACCGAATTTGCATACCCTGCTGTAAATTTTGACCAGTTGATGAAAAACAAGCTAATGTGGATTCTACACATTTAAACAATTCAGATAAGCTATCTAGAATTACTTATGGAGCAGATAAAATACATATAATCATTTATTAATCAATTATTATTTTTGACTTATATCTTATCTTTATTTAAAGGCTGAAATGTGAGGTTTACCTTTTTATTAAACTTTTTCAAAGCTTTATTTGAACATTTACATTAGATATTTCAACATGCTATTAAACTGATGTCAGTCAAGTTGTCATTTAAAATCCGAACATCATGGGTAATGTTATTGTTTTAGTGATTATGCAAACAAAAAGTCATTTTATTTGTTGTTTGTTGATTTTTAAATATAAAACTTGGTGAAGTGATTTATGTGTCGGTACTTTTTGAACATCTCCAGCACATTTTAACAATACCGTGATAATACTGATAACCGTGATAATTTTGGTCACTATAATCGTGATAAGAAATTTTCATCAGTTCAACACTGTATTTGTTTTGTCCTATCGTATCTATCATATGTTGTCGCCTTATTAAAAAATATGCTATACATTCAAAATAAATTTATTTATATTTTATAGTATATATTTAAACATATATATGAATGTTTTTAATGAATGGATTTTATAACACAAATAGCAATGTGTAACATTTTACCATATTTATTTGTTCCCCACAAAATCTTGTTTTTTCACTAAATGTTTGGATTTCTAAAATTATTGTGCACTGATTTTTCTAGAATAACTTTTGCTGCCGAATTATCCACTAACCTAGTTTAGAATTTTTTGTCATAGATTATAAATATACATAGGCCTATATTTTTTCATATTTATCGTTTATTTTATTTTTCTTTATAATGAAGCAGTCTGTATCTAGTAGATTGTGAAAGAATGATTATCAGCTCCACACACAGAGATATATAAATTCTACATTTATTTAAATGGGGGGGGGAACTTCACTGGTATCGGTATCGGCCAATACCGAACCCTAGGTATCAGAATTGGTATCAGTGGCGAAAAAGGTGGATCTGAGCATCCCTAAAATAAATATTACCATATAAAAACCAAAGACCCCATTAAATGGCTTGAATGACAGTTTTCTTTCCTGTTTTGATGCATTTCCTATTGAAACAGGTGCTTTAGGTACAACATTATTTTTAATTAGGCCTATGTCACATCAATGAGTCATGATTCGCTACTAGACAGGGGGAGGGGAATTCTCATTCTAGAGAGCATCTGATTGGACAACAATCTGTGCAGCACACAATTCCTCAATACTTTTGGTCCATTTTCCTGGAAGAGAAAGACTATTTTTAATTTCACAAGAATAAAAAAATAACCCTAACACAAATTACATCCAGGCACCAAAATGAAAAGCCGCACACACTACATTGGCCATACAACACTAGCAGTGAAAAGCCAAAAATCACAGTGACCTTGCTTCACACAGGAATTGCTGTGACCTATTCCTCCAACATTTGACACGCGCAAGCCATGACCGGCCGCATGACACCCATGCAATGAATACTAATCCTGCATAAGAAACACCAAGAGCAAGTTCTGCACAGCTGTGAAGGTCAGGTTACCCTGATATGACTCAATCCAAACAAAAGATAGCGAGCATGGCAAGTACCAGCATGTCTCACGTCTTTAAGGATCCATTGTTGAAGCGCTAAGGAAGGGTGTGTGGTGGCAGAGCGAATCCAGCAGCGAGAAAAAGCAGGTGTTAATAATTTGCATGCTAAAACACTACAAGAATTAGAAGGGAAAATTTGGGGGAAAACGCACACATCTTGAATTTCTCCATAGAATTCAGGCCTGTAGGGTGAACTGAAAAAGGTGGATGTTATACAAGCAAGCGCTTGTGAGAATTGCATTCTGCTCACAGGTAAACCAGCCGGTTCTGCCACTTCAAGTCAACTGCTTCCTATACATACTACAGAAATCGCTCAACATGTAATGTTTTCAATATTATAGTATGTTCAAGCACTAAATCAGTAAGAAAAGACATGACAAATGGTAAACTCCACTTCTGTGGCTAAATAAAGGCAGACGATCGGCTCTTGCTGTGTTGTCCTCTAAAGACTCTGTTTGTCTAATTACAGGAAGCAAAACGCTGAAAGATGGAAGATGCTGCAGAAATTGATCACAGAAACAACAGACAGGGGTTCCCCTCAATCACTGGTGTGTCCAGCAAGAAATCAAAGGAGGAACTGTGAGAAATCTCCATGTTGTTATGTTGATAAAACGGTTCTGTCTGGTCCCACTGTCTACAATCTTTGTAGTGTCAACAAAACAAACTGGTCAAACCACAAATCCATCTTTACCAAAAATTTAAGCAAAGGATTTGTGACTACACAGTAATCTCGCAGACAAAACCTACGACAAAGTAATCTAGCAATACCATAAATGTAAACAGAGCAGAAAGTGTGTGGTGATTATCTTAAGAAAGGACTGGCTACACCAAAGTTAAGTCGTGGTGAAATATTTATATAAGATACGATAGCTAGACGAAATACACTTACATCTTATATACTGAATAGACCAAGATTACAGAGATGAATAGAAAATCTGATTTTACAACTCCGTTGAAATATATCTCCGTTACACAAACACAAATAATCCCAACGAGGCTTAACAACAGTTTAACCAAACAAGGCCAACCGGTTACAAATGTATTAAAGTATCGAGCTAACTTTATTGAGCACAGCCAAACTAATAAAATGTACCTTTAGAGACCAAAATGCAAAACGTATAGAGCAACATTAACGACTTTAGACCGTTTCCACCTAAGGTTTAATTGCCAACTAGCAAGCTACAAAAACCACGACGAAAGTTTTCGTTAACTATGAGAACTTTTGAAAACCTAAACTATTTTATTTTACTAATATAATGTTGTTAAAATGCTGTAAGACTCAGCGCATCCGAACTGTGGTGGTTTTGGTGTTTTCTTCTTAAGGACACCGACTCTTTAAAAGCTATAAAGTGAGTTTAAGTGTTAGCCATTTAGGCTAGCTAACTGTGGCTATGCGCCGACTAACTTGCTAGTTTAATCAAATACCACTCCAATTCCTCTCAGACCTCAAAGTAAATCGAGCTATATCATAGTCATTCACTTTAATTGATGTGTCTATGTAAAAACAACCTGAATTAGTTCAACCTCAAGCCGAAATGTGTCTGGTGCTCGGTGGAGATATCGCTACACTGAGAGAAGCGACTAGAAAACAAAAACAGTCACTTACCAAACCTCCTGTGCCGATGATGACCGGGGGTAACACCCGGCATAAGTACACACTACTCTTATGAGAGATATAGAAACTTTATTTTCTAAGACACGGTCGAGGTGGTGTGTTGATGTGAGCGCTAGTGTTAGTGTGCTGGGCTTGTGTGTGTGACACCCACACCGTTCAACATGGCGCTCTGTCTGCACATTCATCCTCCTCAGGAGGGGCGAGACAAGCCAAAGGGTGTGACCAAACTCACTGGGCTTCATTCTTAAAACTGTTTATTTCGCGAACATCACCGTTGCGAGCTTGTTTACGGCCATGAAAGTCAACCAAGACACCCATTAAGCGGTGCTCTAGTAAAATGAGCGCACATTTCCGTCATCGTGAGATTAATGTGCTCTTGAATTACCGAAACCGATCAAATCGGCGGAATGTGGCCCCCAAGTGGGTTTATATTTTAGACACATCTGACTGTGACCAAGAGGTGGAACGTTTCTAGGAAATAAACTTCATGTTCTCGTCATGTTTAAAATAGCTCTGTCGAAGAAGAAGATTATGTGCAATAACAGTAAAATATTATACAATAACATTCCCCTTTGTTGTACAAAAATGCAAAATAATTTCCACCAAAACACCACGGTTACGGTGAATAATTTAAAGCAATTCAAAAAATAAGACAACCCCAGGGTACCAGATCTTATCAGAATTTTTATTTTTTGTTTTATTTTATTACATTAGTCATACATTAGGCTAATGCAGGCCCGGATTGGCTAATCGGGAGCACCGGGAACATTCCCGGTGGGCCGGTGTTACGAGATTTTCGGTTTCAGTGTGCGGAGCAAACATGAATAATCATGAGTTTCCCGGACATGCGCGTGGAACCAAGTGGAACTGAGCATTTCAGTTCAGCTCCTTTTATCTCAGCAGGTTTCTTGGAATATAAAAAAAAGGTAAATATTTGCGTTGCACAAACTACATTTGTTTATCATTTCGTAACAGTTTATAATGTTTTTATTCATTTACAGTGCACGTTTTGTGCAGTCGTCCCTGACTGAATGATTGCAGGCATTCTTTAATGTTAGGATAAAGCACAGCAAACCTCAGCTAGTTGTAGCCTATGTTGATTTCAGTTCTTTGTGCTCTTCATTTCTAGCTTGCGATGCTTTAAAACTGTGTCTGTTATTAGTTGTTATCGTTTTTTTGAATACATCACTGCCTGCAACAAAAGAAATAAACCTATATAAACGTATATGTGGACATATTTTTGTATACTGGTGTGAGGATCCATGTCTTAACATTCTCCATGTTGTCTGGTTGTAAACTACGTTACAATCATGCACTGCAGCAAAAACATGTTGCTAAAATATCTATTTTTTCCAATGTTTACACGTTACACGTTTCCAATGTAAAATAGTTAAACATTTTAAATATAAATTTACAAATTAAGATTATCACAAGGTTTATGGTCCCATTTGCACAGTGAAACCAAAAATCCCAGAGCAACTGGATGATTACAGCTACACAGGTTTCCAATAGTAGCGCAGATCCAACTACCATTTCAATTATTTATTTTTATGCTCTTCTGTTACCTTTTAAGTTTGAAAACTGTCAGCTTCTGGCAATGAATGAAATAACATTCACCACCATATCAGTGGCCTAATAAACTTTTTGCTACCTACACTGATGGTGTTTTCTGTCATCTGTTCTTTGACCATGTGTTGCACTGTACCTGGATGATGCACAATGATGATCACTGATAAAAATGCATGGTCTATTTTGATGCACAACAAACACTCATTCAACATTATTTATAGGCTAAGTCATAAACATATATATTCTTAATTAGGCTTTTTTTTTTTTTTTACATAAATTGTTCCCTCCTGGTGGAATGACCTGCCCAACTCAATCCGAGCAGCTGAGTCCTTAGCCATCTTCAAGAAACAACTAAAAACACATCTCTTCCATCTTTATTTGACCCTCTAACTCTAGCCCTCTCTATTCTAATCCTATTTTATCTATTTGTTGACTTGACCCTCTAACACGTGCTCTCTCTATTTGTTTTCCAACTGCTTGTTTTCTTTAAAAAAAGACCTCTAACACTAGCTTTCTCTATTCTTTTTCTATTCTATATACTTGTTTTCTTTTTGTTATGTGTATGTATGTGTAAAGCGTCTGCTAAATGACTACATACATACAACATACATGCATAAATAAATAAAAAGGCCTCTAATTACAAAAAATAAAGTGGAATAAAGATTGGATTGTGGCCTTTATTACCTTGTGATAAGATGTTGGTAGAATGTGTGTTGGTGTGGATGTTTGACATTATGTGAGACAGTAACATTTTGTTTTTAAAAATATGAATTCAATAGTGATTCACACTCAAAATCCAGGAAAATGATAGTCATGGAGAATGTGAAGTAAAGTTTTTATGAATTTTGAGCATGAATCACTATTGAATCCTTGTTACAAACTAAAACGATTTATGCACCAAAACAAGACAACCTAGGAGACAAGAGAGTGTGATGTTAACGTCCTTGTAGAATCTGCTGTATAAAAATATGACATAATAAAGCTAAAAAAAAGACATTTCTTAACTTGATTCTGGCATTTGATGCATGACATTACCATCCAAAAGTTTGGGATTGCTATGATAAAAAAAAAGAAAAAAGAAATGTATACTTTTGTTCTTCAAGGATGCATTAATTTAATAAAAATGACAGTAAATGTAAATGACATTTATAATAAATAGAAAAAGATTTATATTTAAAATAAATGCTGTTCTTCTGAACTTTCTATTCATCAAGGAATCCTGTCGCTGTATAATGGTGTCCACACTTCATTAAGCAGTGCAACCATTTTCAACATTGATAATACTCAGAAATGTTTCTTGTGCAGCAAATCAGCATATTAGAATGATTTCACAATATTAATGTTTTTCAATATTTTTTATCTGATAGCCTAAATGCAGTTGGTGAACATGAACAAAGAACCTTACTAATGCAAATCCTTAGAACAGTATTGTGTATATAACATATCAAAAGCAGCACAAGCACACTTATGAACATTTGTTAATAAAATTATTTTTGAACATGAAATTGCTTATTCCATTCAGTAAAATGCAGTGAAGTATTTGTTTTCTCATTTACAGTGTATCAAATGTAGGCTACTTTTAAACTTTTGTCCATACAATTTTGTTTAATCCAAAATTGTACTTATTAAAGGACCACTTTCATGCTTGTGTGTGTGTGGTCTTAGATCCCTATTCATTTAGTAAATACAGCCTAAGCTTAACAGTTTAAGAACAATCACACCAGCATACATGAAAAACGATTAGTCCACAAATACAAGTTTATTTCAGCTGTTGTAGGCTACTCAAATGATAACAACAGACACAGTTTTAAAGCATTGCAAGCTACAGCACAACGAACTGAAATCAGAGTAATTTATACAGCTAGCTTGAGTGTGCTGGATGTCTGCAATCATTCAGTCAGTGATGACTGCACAAAACGTGCAGACTAATAAAAACATTATGTCTTAGATCCCTATTCATTTAGTAAATACAGCCTAAGCTTAACAGTTTAAGAACAATCACACCAGCATACATGAATAACGATTAGTCCACAAATACAAGTTTATTTCAGCTGTTGTAGGCTACTCAAATGATAACAACAGACACAGTTTTAAAGCATTGCAAGCTACAGCACAACGAACTGAAATCAGAGTAATTTATACAGCTAGCTTGAGTGTGCTGGATGTCTGCAATCATTCAGTCAGTGATGACTGCACAAAACGTGCAGACTAATAAAAACATTATAAACTGTTACAAAATGATGAACAAATGTAGTTTAGGTATAGGTTTGTGCAACGCTGTAAATATGTTTACCTTTTTTTAAATATTCCATGAAACCGGCTGAGATACAAAGAGCTGAACTGAAATGCTCAGCTCCACTTGGTTCCACGCGCATGTCCGGGAAACTCATGAATATTCACGTTTGCTCCCCACACTGAAACCGAAAATCTCGTAACACCTGTCCGTTTTTTTGGCCGCGAGGGCCGGTCCTGCCATGCAACTGCTTTGGGGTTGAAATATAGCCTAGATGCCTGTATTTAAGACATCAAAGAAGCGTCCCGTATGAAAGCTAACACAGTTTGTCCCGTGTTCGCAGGCATACGCCATATGACCACCAGACCATATGAATAACAAATTCTCAATTGATAATTAATCATTATATGCGCGAAAATATATATTTTTTTTTTGAGAACGTAGCGGTTTGGTGAAGGCTTTAAGACCAAGCGGAATCCTCTGCCGGCTGCTCCTGATTCACAGAGATCAGGACTCGCGCTTACGTCCGCGATTTGATTTTGGCAAATCAGTTTGGGCGAATGCAATTTATTGATCATGAGCCCAAAATTTAGCAAGGCAGGAAAGCATTTAATCTACCTGAGGGGAGACGTCTTTCCCTATTGTAAGTTAAGGCTGTTAAATAGGCTAGAGAGGAAAATATATACTTTTTAAATTTAACTTCTATAGTGCATTCTTAAACTTGGACCTCATTTTATTGAAGTAGAAATCCAAGCACCAGAAGCAGCCTACACTCAGCCCACAAATTTCCTTTTTTTGACAAATATGCATTTTCATCCATTCATAGGCTATATGTTTGCAATAATAGCCATTTTAGTTAAAAAAAAATGTAAGTGCATAGACGTTTCATACACTCTTAAAAATAAAGGTGCTTCAAAAGGTTCTTCACAGTGATGCCATAGAAGAACCATTTTTGGTTCCACAAAGAACCATTCAGTCAAAGGTTCTGTTTTTTTTGACAAATATGCATTTTCATCCATTCATAGGCTATATGTTTGCAATAATAGCCATTTTAGTTAAAAAAATGTAAGTGCATAGACGTTTCATACACTCTTAAAAATAAAGGTGCTTCAAAAGGTTCTTCACAGTGATGCCATAGAAGAACCATTTTTGGTTCCACAAAGAACCATTCAGTCAAAGGTTCTTTAAAGAACCATCTCTTTCTTACCTTTTTATAATCTGAAGAACCTTCTTTCGCCACAAAGAAACTTTTGTGAAACAGAAAGGTTCTTCAGATGTTAAAGGTTCTTTATGGAACCATTTAGACAAAAAGGTTCTTCTATGGCATCGTGAAGCACCTTTATTTTTAAGAGTGTAGACGTTCAGTTGTTATGCTTTCAAATGTCTTGCTATTTGTATGCATGTAATTTCGCAGTATTTTCACCTCCTAAATGACTACACTACTTGTGCAGTCACGATTTTATAATGGTACAATTTACTCAGGCCGATGACTTTTTTTTGGTGTGACATTAAAATTCTTTTTAGAAGGTTAAGCAAAACAAATGTGATTATTTCTGAGAACTTTTTAACTGCAGGCAGACATTATGGTAGAGTAGGCCTACAAATATTTTGTTGGAGATATGCGAGCAAAAAATAATAGATAAAAAAAATGTATAATAGAAAGCGCAAAGGCGGCGCAGAAAAGGCCAGTAAAATAATAATAAAAAAACAACGCTGTAGAAAAATATAATGAATTACAAGTCTGTAGAGAACAGTGCACTATTACAGACTTATATACTGAAGTTTTAATTGCATTGTTGTAATAGCTATAGTCAGTCGTGAACTAAACTGGGCCACTCTAAGGCATGAAACTCCAGGCCTGAAAATGACTCCCACTCCTGCCCTGGGCTAATGGATACTACCAAGTTACCACTTAACAGTAGTAAACTGCACTAACTGGTATTTTAGAAAAATAGATAAGGTTAATTTGTTTTTAAGGTTATAAAACACAAAACAGGCAGATGATGAGGAAGTTATATGCATAGGTAAAATATTTTAAACTGTTCTTTTGGTGAAATAAATAACAGTAAGTAAATAAATTAATAAGTTGTTGTTGTTGTTGTTGTTGTAGTAATATCATATATTATGGTTTAAATTATTACAGTTTTTAGATGGTTCTGCTTTGAACAGACAGACTCATACACATAGATTTTGGTTTCCCTGTCAAACCAGAGGATTACCAAATACAGACAAAAGACAAATGAGGTTTATGAACTTACTTCCAGGATGTAACAGTAAAAACACTAGAATGAACATAATCATGCCTTTTAGTAACTATGATGCCATTTCACTGCTTATAAACATAGCATGCGATGAATCTTCTATTTGATTGTTGGAAACAAAACTCTTGGACAGAGTTCAATACATAAAAGAAGATTTTTTTTTGTGAAATGTCACACATACAGTATAAAGTTCAGGTCGGCTATATGTGCCTAGAGATTTAACCTTTTAGCTGCCCCACCAAGAAAAAGGCATTTGAAAAATGTTTTGTTTGCATTTCTTATCTCCTTATGTCGCTAGTTACCACACTCAATGTTTTTTTTTCAACACATCCCATAATTTTTTTAATATCGGCCTCTACCAAATGGTTGATATGTCACTTTATGGTAAAAGTACGGTGACCGAGAGAGCTCAACGCACTGCAACTTCCAGAAAATATGAACTATAATACTAATTTATTTAAAAACAATCAAAATAAAACAGTTTTGTATATTGAATCTTCTTTATTTATTCAAGTATGCCGTAAAATATTTCAGCTTTTCATTTTAATACAGGGAATTATATGTTTTCTTGTCTTTAAACAATAAACAAAAATAAATAACACAAATAACTAAAAGTAACAAAACAACCAAAAAAGTGACGGACCCGGCTGGGATTTGTTTTGTGCAGTGGCTTTTTTTTAAATTGAAGATATAACATTCACAGGGGATACAGTCATAGCAATAAATTACATACACAACCAGAATACAAAACAATAAATATATAAAGAATAATAAAAATGAAAGATAAACAGAACAAAAACAAATAAATAAAAAGTTAAACATCTTTTATTTATTTTATTTTTTTTAAAAATAAATAAATCGTAAATAAATTAAAATAAAAAATAACTTAAATGGAAAATTACACATAAAATGTCAACTTCAAAGAATACACAGGAGGTAACCCTTACATCAAAGTCAATATTTTTCCATCAATACAGTAGTTTTAACAGCTTTCTTATTAAGTGATGAGCAGAGAGATTCATAAAATAATTTCAAATCAATACCAATCCTTCAAACAATATAAAACACTAGGGATTGTAAAACATTTCAGCAACATGTCTTACATGTGAAATGGGGCAACAGCACGAGTGCTTCCTGAACATGAGAACCCCCCTCATTTCCATCTTGACACACCCTTCGGACAGTAGTTGCACCGCCCCCGCTTGTCACAGTGTAGTGGCCAATGTCCCAAGCTGTCATATCGCACATCTGGTTGCGGTTTTGGGAGTGAGGTAGTATTGACATGAGTTGACCAGTAAGGGGCAGCATGGTAAAGATTTTCCTTCTCATGGTACTGAAATGCAGGAGTGTAATGGTAAACCCTCTTTGGGGAAAGTGAAATGAAGCAAGTTTTAAATCTGTGTATAACCACTCTCAGTTTTACCACAAGATACTACATCTCAGCATTGTCATTTCGTTCATTATAATATGTGGTAAACAATACTGTTGTTCCCCTCTCTAAAAGTGATCAAACCCTGTTGAATTTTGTGTGGTTAAGCTGTGCGGTCCCTTTCATGATGCTTGCAATTATTTCTGCATACAAACTGCATGTGACATCCCACAGTGAAACAAAACAGTAGTTTCCATTTAGCAAAACGTTTCCCAATCTGCATAGTTTCCTTCACATGGCTTCTAGACATAAAATGGTGTTCCTCTCATTTCTTTTGTCAAGCCAGTGAGATTTCCATTATCTAATGGTACTATCCACAAAGAAATGTGCTCCATTAAGTAAGAAGGTTTGAGTAATAATGAGGTGCAATGAAACTCAGATTTACAGACCAACATGAATATTTGTATTATAATTGCCTTGGAATGGGGACCGTAGTAATGTTGTAATGTTTAAATGTAAGACAACTTATTCTGTAACAGATGCAATGACTGCAAATTATTTAGTCATCCTTAGGGATGGTTCACTCAAAAATAAAAATTCTGTCATCGTTTACTCCCCCTCATGTTGTTCCAAGACTGTATGACTATTGTGAGGAAAGTTGGTAACCAAACAGTTTTGGTTACCATTGACTACTACTGTATGGACAAAAAACAAAGAGAAATTTCTCAAAATATCTGAATTTTTTCACAGAAGAAAGCATGTCATACAGGTTTGAAACAACATGAGGCAAAGTGAATGATGGCAGAATTTGTTATGTTGGTTTTGCTTTTAAACTATTTGTTTAGAAAGTTTCACTCGAGTCTTTTTTGACATAGAATAGCGTGCATGACTTCATTTGATATGAGAATGTAGTTGTCAAATGAGCAATCCTTGCAAGTATAAAATGGTGGCAGTGCATCTATATCTTTCCAACTCTTGTCACCGAGACGCCCCTCTGTTTGTGGTTTCCTTGTTTCATGCTCAGGAAGTCCTTTTTTCTGTCTCCCACATATAATTGTTTATATTGTCGAGTGTGTTTTCCAGAACTTATTTAAAAAAAAAAAAAAATTATATATATATATATATAGACACAAAAATTTATATATTAAATGTAATTATATTAAATAAGTTCCATAGAAACACACACACAAACAGTTTCATCTCAGACAGAAAAAAATAAAAGGGAAAATAAGGGGTGAAATTAATAATGGATGCGATTTAATGTTTCTTTGTGCATAAGCATCTTAACTTTCTATCAACAACATCACACCAACAGCAGTTTTTCATATGCAATCTTAGATCTGAGTGCAAGTGACATTCACAGATTGTCTGTTGTGGTGCAAAATGTTTCCAAGTTGAAGTAACAGTTTAAGTCACGGAAAATGTTGAAGCAACTGTCTTTCTTTAAGGCTAAACTTCAAATATTCTGAAAGGGAATTTGTGAACAGCTCCTCTTCACCCTGGGGAGTGTTCATAACATCAGTTCAAACAGCAATAATGACGGTCTGTCTGCATAATGAGTCCCATCACGGTCCTCTTGCATATAGCCAATGCCAAGATAGACTCTTTGAATTTAGTCATGATGTCTAGTGTGCAGAGGCGGACAGTAACTAAGTACATTTACTTGAGTATTGTACTTAAGTACACTTTTTGAGTATCTGTACTTATGACTTTAACTTCACTACATTTGAAAGACAAATATTGTACTTTTCACTCCACTACATTTCTATCAAGGTCCTCGAAGTAGAAAGTCGTTACTATGTGGCAGCTTTGAAAGTCAGTGGGTGATTTTTTTTCTTCTCTAAAATGTGACCTTTCTTTTTTTTCAGGCAGTTTATAAGTAATCACTCTTGTGGGGCTACATGAAGTGATTTCCCAGCATTTTTTGAACACTGAGCAGTTGCAAATGTTATGTAATGATATTTATTTAAATCAATTCAATAATAAGAAGTTAATATTGTGTACCATCAGTAACACACTGCGCCACCAGGGACTCAAATTCTGCAGTGCCAGACGTGTCCCCCTGCTTAAGCCAGTACATGTCCAGGCCCGTCTAAAGTTTGCTAGAGATGATCCAGAAGAGGATTGGGAGAATGTCATATGGTCAGATGAAACCAAAATATAACTTTTTGGTAAAAACTCAACTTGTCGTGTTTGGAGGAGAAAGAATGCTGAGTTGCATCCAAAGAACACCATACCTACTGTGAAGCATGGGGGTGGAAACATCATGCTTTGGGGCTGTTTTTCGGCAAAGGGACCAGGACGACTGATCCGTGTAAACAAAAGAATGAATGGGGCCATGTATCGTAAGATTTTGAGTGAAAACCTCCTTCCATCAGCAAGGGCATTGAAGATGAAATGTGGCTGGGTCTTTCAGCATGACAATGATCCCAAACACACCGCCCGGGCAACGAAGGAGTGGCTTCGTAAGAAGCATTTCAAGGTCCTGGAGTGGCCTAGCCAGTCTCCAGATCTCAACCCCATAGAAAATCTTTGGAGGGAGTTGAAAATCCGTGTTGCCCAGTGACAGCCCCAAAACATTACTGCTCTTGAGGAATGGGCCAAAATACCAGCAACAGTGTGTGACAACCTTGTGAAGACTTACAGAAAACGTTTGACTTCTGTCATTGCCAACAAAGGGTATATTATAACAAAGTATTGAGATGAAATTTTGTTATTGACCAAATACTTATTTTCCACCATAATTTGCAAATAAATTCTTTAAAAATCCTACAATGTGATTTTCTGGATTTTTTTTCTCATTTTGTCTCTCATAGTTGAGGTATACCTATGATGAAAATTACAGGCCTCTCTCATCTTTTTAAGTGGGAGAACTTGCACAATTGGTGGCTGACTAAATACTTTTTTTCCCCACTGTATATATATATTTTTTTTATGTTTTGTTTTTTCCCCATAGGTTTTTAACATTCTAAAAGCTCTTTATTCCAAAGATACTACAAGCTAGTCAGTGTATTCAGCAGGTGTAATGTATTCTAAGTTGCTTCAGAAGTATTGCAAGTATTACGTACAACAATAAAACAGTGTATTGACATAAAAAAGGAAATTTACTTTTGGTACTTAAGTACTTTTAAAAGCAAGTACTTCTGTACTTTTACTTAAGTAAAAATCTGTCTTTACAACTTTTACTTGTAATGGAGTGATATCTGACCAGCAGTATCTGTACTTTCACTTAAGTAATGGAGTTGTGTACTTTGTCCGCCTCTGCTAGTGTGTGATATCTTACAGCAAAATAGCGTATGTTAAAGCTCTAAAATGAGAGCAAGAAAGGATTGTTTGCTAATAAATTCATAGAACATGTGAAATACAATCAGATGCATATATAAAACGTACTATTTAGTCAATGAAAATAAATTTGTAATGATAAATTGAGAGAGAATGTGTGCGTGCATAACCTCAGGTTGCTAAACTATTAGTAAATCACTTTGCAAACGCATCTGCTGAATGACAGCTTGCTATCTACTGTCTTAACAAATATAAACATGATCATCAATATAATGCTGAAGCTACCTATATATAGTTAACTGATGGAAAATGAAAAAATATGGAAGCTAGAGGTATATCAATGCAAACTATTTTACTATAAAAAAGCGAATGTGCAAAAATAATTTATTTCATTAAGGATATCAAAAGAAAAGACCAATTCATGTGAATATCTAGCCAAAAATGGGATGTCCATGTGCTATAAACAGCACCGCCAATAGAGAAACAGTTGAGGTGTTCAGTGAGTCATGGTGTTTGCTCATCTTGAAACACATTATGTTCTTTGAATCATGAATTCTTTCAGATGAACTCCACAGCTGCTTTGATTCACCTCCAGCTATTTCCAGACACAGAAGCGCTAGTAATATCTTAGGAAAAGTCTAAACTAACACAGATTTACCAGATATACTCAGTGACAGATCTGCTCATAAAACAGCAGTCAGGCAAACACATGTGTGTTGTTCTTCACTTGTAATACGCATTTCTGACTCTCTGATAATGGTAAGTTTTCAAGAGGCCATTCTTTTCGTCTTCCTCATTCATTTTTTCAACTTTCCTGTTTCTCACATAGCTGTATTTCCTTCTATTAGAGCACTCTGAGACAGGAACTGCCACCCCTGCCTCCCTCCCACATGCTTTTTCTGCCTCACTCTCTCTTTTAGACCCACACACATTCTCATGCTTGTTCTCTCGGTTCATTTATCACGAAGCAGTGTTTGACAGTGAGCCTGTCTCTGGACGGTCTGTTTCAGCGTGGATGCTCTCTGGTCTCATCCTTTCCTCTCTTTGGTATTCTGTTGCTGTGGTGGGACGTCTAGCCACATTGTTCTTCTGGGGTCAGACTTCACCTCCAGCTCAGGATGGAAGCAGTAGCTCTTTACAACTTTTGTGCCACGGAAAGTGACGAGCTTAGCTTTCAGAAGGGAGACGTACTTAAGGTAAGAGCAGTTTTGTGTTGGTTTATGCATGCAGACCGATTGTTTGCCGAATGATAGGATTTGCTTATTGTTTTTTCTTCACTAGATCACTAATATGGAAGATGATCCTAACTGGTACACTGCAGAGTTGGTGAACAGGAAGGGCTATGTACCTAAAAACTATATCAGCGTAAAGCCACACACGTAAGTACAATGTCTGTAAACCTTGGAGAGCATTGATTTGACTTGTGTTGGTATTGACTTTGGTGGGTATAGTCTTGATACCAAAGTGTATTATCATATTCATGTATGAGAAATTTCAGTATAAACTTCTCATCAAATTCTTCCAGGACCAAATTATTTGAGCTGTTATATTTAGTTTGTATTTCTTTACATTATTTTATAGCTCTATGATGTCAGTATATGCCATATACACAGTAAACATACACACAGCATAAACAAAATCATATTATTATTGATGTTTGAATATCATTGATGTTGATTTATATTTTGTGGAAATCATGATACACAACCACTCAAAACTTTGGAGTAAGATTATTTATTTATTTATTTATTTTTTGTAACATTAATAATTTTACAAGGAAAGTAAAGGAAGCATTAAATTGATCAAAAGTGACATTAAATATGTTTATAATGTCACAAAAGATTTATATTTCAAATACGTGCTGTTCTTTTGAACTTTCTATCCTTTATAGAGTCCGATTTCCACAAAAATATTAAGCAGCAAAAACTTTTTTCAAGAATAACTGAACTTCAGGAATAATTAATAACAGCAGAGCATCAAATCAGCATATCAGAATGGTTTCTGAAGGATCATGTGACACTGAAGACTGGAGTAATGATGCTGAAAATTCAGCTTTAGCATCACAGGAATATTTAACATTTCAATATTCAAATAGAACAGTTGTTTTAAATTGTCATAATATTTCAGAATATTACAGTTTTTACTGTATTTTGTAACCAACAAATGCAGCCTTGGTGAGCATAAGAGTCTTCTTTTAAAATCATTAAAACATCTTAAATATTTAAAACTTTATTTGCTTATAAAGAATTTTAGCAGAAACAGCTATTAAAGAGCAACCTTTGTTAAACACAAATTTCCTCTAGTTTGCCAGTAGTTTTCCACATACTAATAAAGTGTATAAAAACACACACAATGCTATTTAAGTTACATCAACCTTTCTAGCTGTTTATTTCATGTCTAATAGCGCTGCTGTGCACCTCTATCTTGCCCCCAGATGGTTTGTGGGCCGTATCTCCAGACATGTGGCCGAGAATCGACTGCGCCAGCAGGAGTTTGGAAGTTTCTTAGTAAGAGAGAGTGAGAGTGCACCTGGAGAATTCTCCATGTCGGTGAGGTAAGACACTTCACAGCATTCCTAGCCATAGTCTGCTCTATGCGCTGTTGTTGGGGTCACTGTAGTTTGTTTTTTGCTGCATTGCCTCATAAAAGCATAACAAGAAATTGAATAATGAGAAAAATTGGATAGGGTCCATCAAAACCCATCTGACCTGCTTTACAAGGATGCCAATATCCCCTGCTGTTTAAGAAAATGTACAGAAGTTGTCTGAGAAGGAGAGCATCAGAAAGATATTATGTCGGAGCAGAGATTTCATTTAAAATTCATCAAGTGCGCTGCTGCTAGAATCACATCATTATTCTGTCCGGCTCATTACCATCCACTTCTTAATGGCTGAGTTGGGTTTGGACAGAGCGCAAGCCTCTCTGGGAACGAGCTGGCTGGGATAATCAGCACTGCGGTCTTGAGCGAGGACTGGCCTCAGGTGTGGAAGAATAGGCTTGGGATATTGTAAGATTGGTCTGCAGGTCCAGGGCTAATGTGTGACGCAGCTCTGTATGCATTCCTTGAGAGAGTGCTGTCTGTAGATACAGATCACTAATAAGACTGACACAGGTGTGATCTCCATGTGATCGATGAAATCTAACTCTGGCATTCTAGCAGAGGCGGACAAAGTACACAACTCCATTACTTAAGTGAAAGTACAGATACTGCTGGTCAAATATCACTCCATTACAAGTAAAAGTTGTAAAGACAGATCTTTCCTTAAGTAAAAGTACAGAAGTACTTGCTTTTAAAAGTACTTAAGTACCAAAAGTAAATTTCCTTTTTTATGTCAATACACTGTTTTATTGTTGTTGTATGTAATACTTGCAATACCTCTGAAGCAACTTACAATACATTACACCTACTGAATACACTGACTAGCTTGTAGTATCTTTGGAATAAAGAGCTTTTAGACTGTTAAAAACCTATGGTGGAAAAACAAAACAAACAAACAAAAATAATTATTTAACACCCCTACCCACCCCCACAAAAGCAGGATGTGAAAGTACAGATACTGCTGGTCAAATATCACTCCATTACAAGTAAAAGTTGTAAAGACAGATCTTTCCTTAAGTAAAAGTACAGAAGTACTTGCTTTTAAAAGTACTTAAGTACCAAAAGTAAATTTCCTTTTTTATGTCAATACACTGTTTTATTGTTGTTGTATGTAATACTTGCAATACCTCTGAAGCAACTTACAATACATTACACCTACTGAATACACTGACTAGCTTGTAGTATCTTTGGAATAAAGAGCTTTTAGACTGTTAAAAACCTATGGTGGAAAAACAAAACAAACAAACAAAAATAATTATTTAACACCCCTACCCACCCCCACAAAAGCAGGATGGTAGTGATCTCACACAGCTCTGGACACATCTATGTGTAACCATTCATCCACATTTGAACAGAGTGGACAGTGAAATTGCTGTTAATACAGACTGATAAGGAAGAAAATCAAAAATCAAACCTGCTTTAAAACCCAGCAACACAACTGTAGCTGTATAACTTTACAACAGCAACACTGCTTTAACAAAAAAGCAAAACAGCAAGACTTATTTGACATCAAAACAAA
>NW_015505188.1:497189-535634 GCF_001515645.1 Sinocyclocheilus grahami | reverse complement strand
CAAAAATCAAACCTGCTTTAAAACCCAGCAACACAACTGTAGCTGTATAACTTTACAACAGCAACACTGCTTTAACAAAAAAGCAAAACAGCAAGACTTATTTGACATCAAAACAAAAATAAAAAAAAATGCTGTATCGCTCTTGCTGTACTTTGATGTCATACACAGAATGGTCTGTGCAGTGCTGCTACAACAGTTCTTCTGTGGCTTTATAGGTAATATTTTCACGTACACAATTTAGCAAAATCTAAGTCTAATATAAACCACAATATTAACTTCTTATTATTGAATTGTTGTAAATAAATATCATATTTGGAACTGGTCAGTGCTCAAAAAATGCTAGGAAATCACTTCATGTAGCCCCACAAGAGTGATTACTGATAAACTGTCTGAAAAAAAGACAGTTTTTAGAGAAGAAAAAAATCACCCACTGACTTTCAAAGCTCCTAATGACTTTCTACTTCGAGGACCTTGATAGAAATGTAGTGGAGTGAAAAGTACAATATTTGTCTTTCAAATGTAGTGAAGTTAAAGTCATACGTTTCCAGAAAAAAATAATACTCAAGTAAAGTACAGATACTCAAAAAGTGTACTTAAGTACAATACTCAAGTAAATGTAGTTACTGTCCGCCTCTGCATTCTAGTTGAATGTCCATAAAAGATGTTAAATGACAAATCAAGGTCATTATGCAAAATGAGCAATGTGAATGCCTGGAACGCCTCTGATTTAAAAAATGTAAATCTTTAATTTAATGACTTTGGGCATTAATATCCAATGCCATCCAGGTTTGAACTGGGTTAATGGAAAGAGACCATAAGAAACCTCAAGTGCTCTGATTATTTTATTTTCCACAGTACTCATGTTCCTGTTTTTCTCTGAGACAATATATGCCACCATTTTAAGAAGATATCCTGGGCTTTTCAGATATGACAAATGTCTGGCCATGTCAGCTTCCTCTTTTTGGGTTTCAACATATTCATTAATTAAATACCCTGTGTAAGTGATTTTCTTGTGCAAGACATGTTTAAAAGACAATAAGATATAAAAATATAAATTTGATTAACAGAATTGTTGAGTAATTTATGCTGAGTGTTGATATCTACATCTGTTGGCAACTCAAGCTTGGAGCCTGCATTGATTTTAATATAAATTTAGAAAGCAGTATTTTATAAAAAAAATTTAATTATTGTAAATCAGAAAAATTCTGGCACAAATGTACAATAAATAAAAAAATGATATAAACAAATCATTCTGTAATATCTTTCATGACATAATTCAGAAACTATACACAAAGTCTGGGTGATGGTTAAATTGCTCTAAAGTGACAGTTAATACACGTATAATGCTACAAAATGCATATTCAAATAATTTCTGAAGTATCATGTGACACTGATGACTGGAGTAATAGATTCTAAAAATTCAGCTTTGCCATCACAGGAATAAATTACATTTTAAAATAAATTAAAATAGAAATGTTATTTTAAATTGTAATAATATTTCACAATATTACAGCTTTTACTGTATTTTTGATCAAATAAATGTAGCATTGATGAGCATAAGATACTTTTTTTGAAAACATTAAATGTTACAGACGTCATACTTTTGAATGGTGTATTTTTAGTGGAAGTTTGTTGTGTAGAAAAACACCCATTTACATTAAATGTTTTCAATGTTTGTATGATATCAGTTTACAGTTTGTCACTGGGGCAGTACTCTTTCAAAAGGTACTAATGCATACTTTTAAAGTACTAATAATGTGTACCATTTAGGGGTAAATAAAGTACAAACATGTACCTTTTAGCTTTTGCACCTCAGCATTGGCGCTCCATCCTATACGCTAGTCCACCAGTCAAGAAAGGCAGCAAAATACTAGCTTAATTGTTAATTGGATATAGTTGAATTGTCACTCATCTGCAGTTAAACCAATTAATTTAGCAGTTTCAAAGTGGGTCCTGCCTTCTGAATGTTTGCCGTAACGAAGACATCCTTCAGGTGCTGCAAAGCAAAAGGCTAATTATGCCCGGTTCAGACTACATGATTTTAACCCGATTTTGCCACGATTTGCTTGACGTAGGGTGTTGTGGGGATTCATAAAGCCGGGTTCAGACTACATTATATTTTTGTCGGTCACGATAGTCACTGTGTCAGATTACCCGATTTTGACTCCTAAAATCTTGTCGTGTCGTGGACAAGAAACATGTCAGACTACACGTTGCTTCCCGACCGTTCATCGCGTGCAGTCTTAAACGACGCGCCTGCGTACTCTGAGCATTTTTCTTTCTTTGTTCTGTCGTGGTAGTCCTCGATGACACATCATACAGGCAGGAGTACTGTTGCCACAGCTCCACGAACCTTTCCTCCATCTCATAATTCCACCTAGCAGCACCATCATCTCTCCTTCGTTTTGCCATGTTTGAAACCTGTGTATGAAAGAGCTTCTGTGCTGCTATTGGTCAACGTAACCAATGTGACAGAACTTGTCGTGGACGATGGAAAAAAAATTAAACATGCCAGTCTTCCTGTCGTGATGTCGTGAAGCATCGCAGACGCGGAATCGGTTGTCGTCCGCTATGACACGCTACACGTGCTGAAACGATGAAATGTTGCATCCAGACGCCCATTGTCATTTTACGAATCCCCACGACACCCTACGTCAAGCAAATCGTGGCAAAATCGGGCTAAAATCGTGTAGTCTGAACCGGGCTTAAACGACAATGGGCGTCGGGACGTAAGATTCCATAGTTTCAGCACGTGTAGTGTGCCAGTGCTTCACGACAGAAAGACTAGCATGTTTAATTTTTTTTCCATCGTCCACGATGAGTTCTGTCACATTTGTGACGTTGACCAATAGCAGCACAGAAGCTCTTTCATACACAGGTTTCAAACATGGCAAAACGAAGGAGAGATGATGGTGCTGCTAGGTGGAATGAGATGGAGGAAAGGTTCGTGGAGCTGTGGCAACAGTACTCCTGCCTGTATGATGTGTCATCGAGGGACTACCACGACAGAACAAAGAAAGAAAAATGCTCAGTCATCTTCAATGAAAGGAGAGAATGCCAACAAGCAGGTAATCCTGCATTGGGGAGCTAAAGATTCCACTGGGCTGTTCACTAGATAAAATGATTAAACTGTCATTCACAGTGATTCAAAAGAAACAGCTTTGTTACAGCAGTAATGCAAAGTACCTCAGCCATTTGCTGTTACCTCGACACATGCAAGATGTACCTGCCTTGCTACAAACTACAACAGCATTTAAGGTCTAAGCACTGAATGTAGGTCATTTTTAATGACACTGACGGCTGAGAGAAATGACAGGTTTTGCTGATCATGCACGTCTATATTTAATTACAGCTTCTGTCCTCACCCATGCCCTAAACCCCATCACCAGCAGCATATCATGCACAGAAACCTTCAAGCCATCAAAGTGGATTGACTTTGCTAGACTTTATTTCTGTTAAAACAACCTCATTTGTGACTCAATTCAAGAATGTGCTTTTGACTAGTTTAATCAGCCTATAAATAGCACTGCATGATGAAGCATCTACCATCTGACTTTAAGGAATCTTTTGAGGACGTACAGTATTTCACATTGACAGTCACAAGCTTTTAGGTTTATTGAAATGCAAGCTCTACGGTTTTCACTTTTTAAAAATGAGCAAGTCTTGGCACTTGGTTTTCAGGTAAACTGAGTGACAGATTGATTTTATTATTGCTGCCCTACAGAAAGCAGAGAGATAGGTATTATCTACTTTGCTATGAAATATCAAGATATCTTATCTTGATATTTCAGGACAGGCCCTCGAAAGAAATACAGTTGAAAGAAATGTTGCTGTTTCAAACATTGAATTATTTAAATGTTATCAGTACTTTGAAAATAACATTTACAGAGCCTCTACCCTAATGCAACTAAAGAAACATCAAAACATTATTTGGAAGACATGCTGAGTAATTGTTGTGAAATGTTTGGCCTGCATTAAGTATAGCTGTTTACAGATCCTAAAATGTAAAAAGAGGATGTTTTGAACCTGTCGTGATTCAAAAACCAGCAAATTCTTTCTGTGAAATGTTTTCGTTTAGAAGTGTGTGTGCGCTTTTTTTTAAGAATTGCCAATTTGTTTGACATTTCCATTGCAATGAATTGTATACATTTTTAAAGCAATTTTGTTTTGTGGCACAATGGAACTGCAAGCAATAAACGGAATGTTGAAGATCCTTTGTTCTGACATACACAGTTTCCATCTACAATCTGAACACAAGCATGGTAGATCATTATTGAAATAACACTGAAAGAAAATCGAAAAAATTTGATTTAATAAATGTTGCATTGATTGGCAACTAACTGAAATAAAATAAGTTTACATTAAGCATTAAAATGACTAAAACTGAAACGGAATATATATATATAGGAAATCCTAGAGGGCTTATTTTGTAAGTACTCTGATATTCTGTAGTGCTGTGTGCTTATTCTGAATTTCTGTCTCCTCTGGCAGCTATGGGGATCATGTCCAGCATTTCAAAGTGCTAAAGGACAGAGATGGCTATTACTTTGTGTGGGAGGAGATCTTTCCTTCCTTAAACCAGCTTGTGGACTTCTACAAGACCAACAGCATAGCAAAGGAAAGGACTGTTTTTCTGAGGGACACAGAACATACACTAAAGGTGAGACAACACTTACAAATACGGCTGTCCTTTTTGACAACAGCAATTATAATTTCATAATTAATGTATGATATCAAAATGGACCTAAATGTAGAAAATGTAAAGGCAGTCACAACAATAATGACCTTTGTCTGTTATTGTTTCCCATCAGAGACCCCATGAAGCACAAGCCCTGTTTGACTTCAATCCAGAGCACAACTCCCAGCTGCACTTCCTGCGGGGTGATGTCATAGACCTGCTGGACTGCTCCGATTCTCAGCGCTGGAAAGGTCGTTGTCGTGGCCGTGTGGGCTTTTTCCCCCCTGAGTACGTCCAGCCCACCTATCACTGACTCTGAAGGACAATAACAACACTGTTTGTAAATATCAGTAGTCGATTGTTAGCATCATTTATTGGTTTAATACGACGTGAATGATCAAGCTAAGTTTGAAAATTAATTTGGAACAAGCAATCAGGCAGAAATGAACTTATCTAGCCACAGTTACTAAAACATAATCATGCTGTTCACGCTAAGATGACACCTGTCAGCATTTTATGCCAAACGCCCTAAACTATCAAGCACCATTATATATATAAAGACTCCAAGCATACTTTGGAGCATTAAAATGCAAAAGGAGATTTTGAATTGTATTAATACAATCTTTTCACTGCACTTTGCTTACAAATTTGGATCCTTTTTTTAAATCAATTGCTATATTTATTACACTTTTTTCTGTGTATATATTGTTCATAACTGTTGTTGTCTTCTTTTCTTTTGATTATGTAAATGTTAGCATTATGATGACTGAAAAAAGATGAATATTAACACAATAGTGTGTACATGTCAATAATCTTCAGTTAGAGCATAATATGGCTATTGGGTCAAGCCAGGAAATGACTAAACTTGATACGAAATTATAAAGCTCATTCCGGAATATTTCATCTTTCATTATTTGACATTCTGATGTGCTGCCAAGTACAACTGAATCCAAAAACTCCAAATCCAAAAAAGGAATTCGTTTTTTTTTCAGCCATGGATTCCCTCTGGAATTTCACATTCGATTTTAGAATATTGCTTTAAAGGATTAGTTCACTTCCAGAATAAAAATGTCCTGATAATGTACTCACACCATGTCATACAAGATGTTCATGTCTTTCTGTCTTCAGTCGCAAAGAAATGAAGGTTTGTGAGAAAAACATTCCAGGATTTTTCTCCATATAATGGACTTCAATGGGGACCAACGAGTTGAAGGTCCAAATTGCAGTTTCAGTGCAGCTTCAAAGGGCTCTACACGATCCCAGCCGAGGAATAAGGGTCTTATCTAGAGAAACGATCAGTCATTTTCTAAAAAAAAAAAAGTCTATACTTTTTAACAAATGCTCATCTTGCACTAGCTACACGATGCGTGTCCACAGATCATGCATGACGTATGCACGTTGGAAAGGTCACGCGCTGTTAGCTCTTCGTCTGTGTACTCCAGTTCAAAAAGGTTGGGTAGGGTGAAAAACTCCATCTCATTTTCTCCTCCAACTTCAAAATCATCTGACATCGTTGTTTTACCTTTTTTTGTAATGGGCATTTGACTTTCTTTGCATGTTTGCTTTGTAAACACTGGGTCGGTACTTCTGCCTACATCACACATGACCTCTCCAACGTGACTACGTAATGCATGAAGTCGAGCTGGTGAAAGACGAGCATTTGTGGTTAAAAAGTATATTCATTTTTATTTTTTTAAGAAAATGGCAGATCTGTTCTCTAGATAAGACCCTTATTCCTCAGCTGGGATCATGTAGAGCCATTTGAAGCTGCACTGAAACTGCAATTTGGACCTTCAACTCATTGGTCCCCATTGAAGTCCATTATATGGAGAAAAATCCTGGAATGTTTTCATCAAAAACCTTAATTTCTTTTCAACTGAAGACAGAAAGACATGAACATCTTGGATAACATGAGTAAATTATCAGGAATTTTTTTACTCTGGAAGTGAAGTACTGCTTTAAGGTTTATTAGTAAATATGTGGTTACTTTAATATTTTACAGCATAAATTACACACCGTCACCTCAATTGTGAAAATTTTTTTGTGGTTGGTTCTTTTAAAAAAAAAAGTTGTCTAATTCAAAAGACTTCATGTGGCTGTTGGACATTTTTAGGAACTTTTAAGAAAATGTAAAACAATTTTACACATCACAATTAAAGGCACAATATGTAATTTTCACTGCTAGAGGGCGCGTATTAAAAATAAACAAAGAAGCAAGACCTGTGACTGAGTGTGGAATCATGGGAGTTGTTGTCTTCATCCCCACAGCCGATGCAGTCCGACGGGACTCGGGCAGAAATCATGGATGAGCTAATGATTTATTAACGTAGTAGAATGAAGCAGGATGAGGCTGAAAGCCGTCGAAGCGAAACGAGGCCGCTGAACGAGCGTGACACATTTTATTATGCTACAGTCGACCCGCTTCCGCTTCTTCCAGTCGTGCGTATGTGTGGGAAAAAGCAGCTCTGTTTTATCACACTAGATACATTTGAAAGTTCTGTTATAATGCTACTCTGTGTGGTCGTCACCGGTCTATTAAAACGCACAACATATTAAACCGGAAATCGAGGGGTTATGACGTCATTGGCAGGCGCCACAATGGCACTATGGACACGGTCCGTGTCACTTCCCCACAGCCGATGCAATCTGTCGGGGCTCGGGCAGAAATCATGTTCATGGATGAGCTAATGATTTATTAACGTAGTAGAATGAAGCAGGATGAGGCTGAAAGCCGTCGAAGCGAAACGAGGCCGCTGAACGAGCGTGACACATTTTATTATGCTACAGTCGACCCGCTTCCGCTTCTTCCAGTCGTGCGTATGTGGGGGGGAAAAGCAGCTCTGTTTTATCATACTAGATATATTTGAAAGTTCTGTTATAATGCTACTCTGTGTGGTCGTCACCGGTCTATTAAAATGCACAACATATTAAACCAGAAATCGAGGGGTTATGACGTCGGTCCGTGTCACTAGTTAAAATTGCTTATTTCTCTGGATTTAAACATTCTTCGAAACATTTGGGATAATGTAAGTACACAAGTCAGCAAAATATATAACACTGTTCTAGTGGTTTTTGGATATTTTAATAAAAAAAATCTTACATATTGTGCCTTTAACACATATTAGAATCCAAATACTAATTACTTTCTTAATAAGTATGTATTGACAGCTGTTTAATATCTACTTCTTCGATGTTTTTAAAACCACAGGTTTTGAACACCGCCTTTCTGGGTCATTTTTCACCATTACAAAACGAAACAATTCTAAAATGAAGTATTATGCATTAACTTATACATAATTTAAACGTCTAGCACAAAATATCTGCTCATTTACCTTCAAACTGGCTTTCAAAACGTCCCCACTACTAAACGGCGTATATACTCACATTGAATAACACCATAAAGTTTGCTGGGTTTCTCTTAACATTGGTTGATAGGGGGGTCACGTGATTGAGGTGTGCATGTTTACCTGCTCTGTGCTCTTGCATCTGTGCGTGAACACACACACACACACACTACTGTAGTAGGCTACTCTTGACAGGATGAACTGATGAGCAGGAGCGAGTCAACCGGATCTTATACTGTACGCGTGTGCCTTTTGTGTATATCTTGTCGGTTAAAATAGTTGAACTAAACTTGACAATTATATGCAAATCCATTTGAATGCTGTTAAAAAATACCGCTGAGCTCAAGTAATGGCACTTTTAATATCTACTTCTTCAATGTTTTTAAAACCACAGGTTTTGAACACCGCCTTTCTGGGTCATTTTTCACCATTACAAAACGAAACAATTCTAAAATGAAGTATTATGCATTAATTTACACATAATTTAAACGTCTAGCACGCTCATTTACTCATTTACTTTCAAACTGGCTTTCAAAACGTCCCCACTACTAAACGGCGTATATACTCACATTGAATAACACCATAAAGTTTGCTGGGTTTCTCTTAACATTGGTTGATAGGGGGGTCACGTGATTGAGGTGTGCATGTTTACCTGCTCTGTGCTCTTGCATCTGTGCGTGAACACACACACACACACACTACTGTAGTAGGCTACTCTTGACAGGATGAACTGATGAGCAGGAGCGAGTCAACCGGATCTTATACTGTACGCGTATGCCTTTTGTGTATAATATCTTGTCGGTTAAAATAGTTGAACTAAACTTGACAATTATACGTAAATCCATTTGAATGCTGTTAAAAAATACCGCTGAGCTCAAGTAATGGCACTGTCACAGGTTCAGTGCCTTGATGACAATCACATCAACTTGCGCACCAACGAGTCCAAGCCGGAGTTCTTCTACAGCGAGGAGCAGAGACTCGCGCTGGAAACACTCATACATGACGGACAGGACGCCTATGAGGACTACATCCAAACAAACAACATCCGCAGCTTTCTATCAGACCTTGAACTTGAGAGCATTCTCAACACTGTGGAGGTGTATAGCCCGGGTTCCCCTGATTATAATGCTGAACTGCTCGGCGACAGTGATGGGGAAGAGATTTCGCTTCAGTACTGGCCTGACCGCTCGGACCGCTCGATCCCACTGCTGGACATCGGGTGGCCGGACCGGGCGTCCTACCGCGGAGTGACTCGTGTTCAAGTGTACACTCAGCCTCCTTATGAGGGTCAGTCACATATTAAAGAGGTCGTTAGAAAAATGATCTCCCAAGCACAAAAGGTAGGGGATGAATGTATATTATTATAGATTTTGTGATTCACCTCACCTCTGGTGAATAAGACAGACCAAAGTCCTGTGTAGAAAGCTGCACGTGTTCTCAAGCTCAGAAAACAGTCTACACTACCTTATTTACCCCTAAAGGACACATATTAGTACCTTAAAGGTACATATATTAGTGACAGCTTTTGTACCTTTTTTCTGAGAGTGTAGGGCTGGGCACTGCTGGAACTTTGGACTTATAGAGTTAGAAAGTAAAATGGGAAAACACGTCATTATATATATATATATATATATATAGGCCTATAATTATTTTGTATTTTTTTACATTATACATATAATTTAAATAAACTAATTAAAACATGAAAGTTTTCAGATTTTGAAAAATGTAAATTAAATGTCATGGACCTTACAAAAGATCAGATCTTCCTTCCATTGAAGCTTAAAATCCTCTTTTGAAAATCTTTTAATCATGCTGGAGGAAATGATCATCAGGTTTTTTTTTCAAAAAGTTCATACAGCTTGAATGCTGCTGCATAAAAGTAAAAGACACTTTCGAATTCTGTGGATTGTTTGATGCACACAAATTATTGTGCTGATAATATAATTTGTAAATTGAAAAAAAAAAACATATTTGGAGATCTTTTCCAGATCTGCTATTCTAATTACTTTGAATTCGTTTTTCAAGGATGACCTTGAATGTTTTTCATCTGTGTGCACACCCCCCCCCACATATTTTTTTTAATAGTCCTCACATTGTACAATGCACTTTTCCAGATCTGCTATTCTAATTACTTTGAATTCGTTTTTCAAGGATGACCTTGAATGTTTTTCATCTGTGTGCACAGTTTTATTTACATGCATTATCATTATCAGTATGTTTTTGACAGATATCACAGTTTTGTTTGCTACCAAGTTCTTGTGTTTTCATTAATACCTGTACCTTTGCAGGTTATTGCAATTGTCATGGACTTGTTCACAGATATTGACATTTTCAAAGATCTCCTGGATGCAAGCTACAAGCGGAAGGTTTCTGTGTACATTATGTTGGAGACCACCGGAGTGAAGCACTTCGTGAGAATGTGTGAGAAAGCAGGAATGCACACTGGACACCTAAAGGCATGTCACAAATTTAATACTATAAACTAATTTGAGTTGCAATTTAAGATGATTTATTAGCATAAAAGAAACATCAGATTATTAAAAGCCTGCAGTATAATGAGCAGAAGCAATTTACTGAGAGATAACTTTTGGAACATGCAGTACTCCAAATCAGAAAGTCTAATTTTCCAAACATCCTGAGGCAACTGTGAGCACTTAAGACTCTTGTCACTTTTGTTTAGAGACAGAAACAGATTTCTGCTGATGATATAGTTTTGCAACACATTTTTGAAATGACATAGAATCTTAAACTCTATCAGTGATGGCAAGGGATTTGTTAGAAAGATGTATGTAGTGTTTATATACAATAAAAAACGTAATAAAATTATTGTAATAAAAAAATACAATAATATTTTTTTTACAAATCTATAAAATATTAGAAGTGTATTTACTACAATAAATGAAGATTATAGAACGTTATAATCACTTGACCTGAATAGAGATATAAGCTTCTGTCTGTGTATCACCTGAAGGCACCACAGAAACTTGGTGGATGGTAAACAGCTCTGGTTCCCCACAAAAAGATAATCTAAATACTGAATACGTGTGAATAGTGATTAAGACTGGATGACCACAACAGGCTCAGTGCAGTGTAGTTTCAGATTACCATCAATGCACAAATGTGTGAAAACATTATATATGTGACATATGATGTGGTTACTTTCTAATGTGATCGTATACTAACAGACTTTTATTGATTAACTCAAGTCACCCGCTTTGCTTGGCCAGGTTCACTGGCATAAACAGAGTGTGTCAGAATCGATGTCTTAAAAATAAAAGGCATTTGCAGACTCTAATAGGTCATATTTGGTTATTAATCCTGTCAATTAACTCTCTTGGTACACATAAAAGCCTGTTGATAGATAAATTTAATTGGTTTCTCATTCCTTCAGGCAGGAAAGAATCATCTCTTTTTTTCATCCACACAGTAGTTAAACATATTAAACTTTGTTTTTCCATCAGAACATGAGAGTGCGCAGCATCAGAGGGGCAGAATTTTTCAGTCGATCCTCAAAGAGAGTGTGTGGAAGCCAAAGCCAGAAGTTCATGTTTATTGACGGAGACAAAGCAGTCTCAGGGTCATATAGGTAAATCTGGTCAACCCAGTTTAACAAGATTAGGCTCAACCTAATTATTGATTCTAGTACATTCTAAATACATCCATAAATACATTAATTCAAGTAATTATTACAATTAACAATGTGTTCTTTACTTTCAGTTTCACATGGTCTGCCTCTAGACTGGACAGAAATCTCATCACGGTTCTCACTGGCCAAGCAGTCGACACATTTGACTCATTGTTTCAGGACATGTATGTGATGTCTAATGGAGTGTGTTTGAGCAAGATTAATCTAAGCAGTGAGCCTAAACCTGAGTTCCTCCCTCAAGCAGGACCCACTCTACTTCCCTCCGCCACCACAGCACTCAAGCTTATTAACCCAAAATACACTCTTGTCTCCAACTGCGCTTTCACTACCAATGGACCTGTATCTGACCTGACAAGAGCCAAGAACAGCACTTCCAAGAATCTGACAGAAGTCATCAAACAAATTAAAGACACACCAGTGGTGCCACCGGTTCACCCGGGACTGCTCAACCTGGAAAAGGCAAACATGATCAATTATGTGCCGACCTGGCCCGATCCTGACCCGCCGAGTGATGTCATTGGTTTTATTAACATAAGAGACTCCAACAAGCCGCTGCAAGCTCACCTAATGCGTTCAGAACTCTTTGAAGTGTCTCAAGCCATCCGATTCAAGAATCTTCTTCAGGAGCGAAAGGAGTCTTTATCTCTGAGGGATTGTCCTGGACCCATATCCCAAACTCCCTCTGATCCTGAAGCTCCAGTTCAGAAGCAAACATCAGGTGAAGCGCAGAAGTATTTTGATCAAAATCAACATCAAAGAAACAGCCAGAGTGAGAATCTTATCTCACCTTTGGAGAAGCTGGAAACAGTGCATGTGCTTGCCTGTAATAAAGTACATAAAGAGGAACTATGTGTGATGGAAAAAGAGCTGGACTCTATATCTGTGCAGAGAAAAAACATAAATATGGAAAAAGACTTTCCCAATACAGTTTTATCTTTTGCTCAAGATGATACAGATACAAAGCAAGCTCTTTATACTCTACAACCTCTAAAATGTCCTGCCCAAACCTCAGAGGATCTTAATTTGAAATCATCATCCTCAGCGTTGTCCAACAAAAGTAATCATGAATCATTTGCAATCTCAGAAACCCCTTCTGTTAAGCAAAGCGAAGATGACCAAGTCATAAATGATGTTGCTACTCATGACCATAGAGATACAAAACCAGACACAAACCAAAATGGCTGGAATGGTACACAGGCATCTAACTGTGACTCCAGCATCTCTTCATTGTCTGATGAATTCTATGAGTGTGCTAGCCCTGTGGCTGACTTTAGGTCTGTAGGAGATGTCTTTCTGCCTGAAAATACACCAGAATCTTTGCATAATTCAATCAAAAATGATCAACAAGAGCAGGAAGTTCCTTGTTCAAATTCATCCCCAGCTCAAGAGAGTACAGATTTGGATTATAAACAGACCTTGTTTATTCCCAAACTTTTAAAAACATATTGCAGTATTGTTTTCAATTTCTTATCTGCAGACTTCAAAACAACAGCTGCAACTTCGAAAACCACCTTTGCTCAAAAAAGAGACAACAGTACCATAATAAATGATAGTAAACTACCAGTCAAAGATAGTGAAACCTGCTATTTCTCACAGACTCCTAATGGTTGCTTCAACTTCTCTTCAACTTCAGATGAATACTTTGAGTGCGGTGATACAGTGAGTTTGAAGTCAGAAATTGATGGTATAGATCATGAAGTGAAACCAAGCTCAGTGGAGACATTAAGTCTGAATGAACGACTACAAATACTGAAGCCTGTCCTGGAAAATGAGAAACTATCTGAGCTCAGCGGTCAGAACACAAAAGAAAATGATGAGCCTAAAATGCATTTTGGACAGGAGCAGCTCAAATTTCAACACATACTAGAGATGACAGCTGACAATCACCAGGCAGTTTTAAAGTCTGAAGATAATGCCCAAACTCAACTGGATGAGAAAGTTCACAGACAACTACAAGAGTCTGAAGTTACATCAGAGCCAGTAGTAGAGAGCAAATTGATGAGTAACTTTTTGCAAGAGCATGAGATAAGTGCATGTCTGAAGGGTTTAAAGATACAGTCCAAGGAAGATTCTGTGGAATTAGCTGAGAAAGTTGAAAAAGCGCCAATGCAAGACTTACAACTTGATGAAAGTCTGGATGTATTATGTGAGGAAAAGTCTGTACTGTTAGCTGAGAAAGATTCAGAACCACAACTACAGGACTTAGAGTCTCAAGTAAGTCAAGATGTAAAGTGTGAGGGACAATCTTCAAAATTAGCTGAGAAAACTGCAAAACCACCACTGCAGGACTTACAACCTGAGGTAAGTCTAGATTCAATATGTAAGGGACAATCTATTCAGTTAGCTGAGACTACTACTCAGAGACTTCAACCGCCACTACAGGACTCACAGTCTGGGGAAAGTCCAGATTTAATGTTCAGAGCTTCAGAAGTAAATGCTATCCCACAGTCGGCAACAGACAGTGAATTTAGGAGCTCAGTACTGCAAGATAAAACTGATGTAACTCCTGTAATTCCAGAGAAGACCACGGTAACAAAGTCCATAGAGTTGCCTAAGAGTGAGGAACTGCAAAACCCATTGACTGATTTAGATTCTGCATCAGATCATCCACTCAACCAGAAATCCAAAGAGCATGTGAATGAGCATTTAAAACTGCAGAACGATGAGGTCAGTCCAGCAGTGCTAAAGAGAAAATCTGAGGAGCACAATCCTCAAGAGAAACCTGAACAGTTTGAAACCATTGAGCTGCTGATATTAGAGGATTCTGACTTCCAAGAGACAGAGTTGAACAATTCTGATCCCGTAAGACCAAGAGCTGCTCTGAGCAAAGAAACAAAGTTGAGCAAAACTAAGCCTATAGAACCAAAGACTATAAATTATAGAAAATCTAAAGAGAATAAGCTGGGTCATGATGTTTACAGTAGGCATAGAAAGGAAACATGTCACCTGACAGCTCTGACTGATGAGAAACAAGAAGGGGAACATATTTGTACAAATCAGAAGAAAAAGAACCTGCCAGAGGCAAAACCCAAGCTGGAGTGTCTGGTTAGGAAGGTAAGAATATCTTACTGTACTACCAAGTACTAACTAGTTTGAAAACAATTTGGAGAACTGGATTAAGAAAAATATAATTAATTAATGTTCTGTTTTTCATCCTAGCAACCACATCAAGCAATGTCCAGAATTCCTATTCAAGCTAGAGGAGGGTTAACTAAGTTACCCATCAGCAAAGCAGACACTAGCAATCCCTCATTTGGGCTTCGAGCTCCTAGAGCTGGCATGCAAAGACACCCACTTGGAAAACCACTGGGGCAGAATAAGCCTAGCGCTACATCACCTCCATCTCCTGAAAAATTGTTCCCAGGAAGAGTTGCTCCAGTTAGGTCAACACAAATTCTCCAGAGACCCCCTTGCACAGTGCCTACACCAAATGGTCCCGCCTCTGCCTTAAAACTGCCACAGGTCCAGCTGACTGCACCTAAGATCGGGCAGTCAGACCAGCCAAACGTTTCCAGGAAACGTTCTACGTCCCTAACAAAGTACAGTTGTTGTTCTTCTGGGATTTCCTGTCCAGCACAAGTAAAGAAGCAGGTGATTAAAGGGTCTCTGCCAAGCAAATAGTACAATGCAACAAACTGTTGTATACTGAATGCCACTGGGTTATTTTAGTATTTAATATTTTTATTGGACTCTTATTGAACTATGTGAGTTGATCTCACATAAAACTATGCTTTATTTCTTCCAATTAGCCAGCAGAAAGTTAACATAGGATTCCCAATACAAATAGGTTTTTCTAAATTTAATGTTTATGTAAATTGCAGGCACAGACTTTTCGATAAAGCTTTATGATTGTCCTTAAAGCTATTAATATGTAAATAATTATTTTTTCCATTCAGCTTGATGTAAATGATCAATTATGGGTCTCATTAAATCGTCACAGTTCACCATTTGCATAACACATTATTTCCTGATTCTTTTATGGGTTGACTTAGGCTAAATGGTATACTAAAGAAAACACTGGACATGGGTGCTGTCCACTCATTTAGATGAAGGTCAGACACTCAAAGACTAGACTGTATGCTTGTAAAATTACATTTATTGAATTATTCAAATAGACCTTCCATACTTCACTTGATTACAGCTGGAATTTATTCTCCTTTTTTATTATATAAAGATGTTTTACCATTGTTGCTACTTATCGGAACAACTTCAAACAGAATTGAACCTAATCACACACCAAACCCGCACTCAGTCTGGCTACTTTTTAAGTTATTTTTAAGTGGCTTGGGACTGTGAGTGATCTTGTGGTGTCTTCAGCTAATCATCTTTGTGATTCCAGAATTAATCACATATCATTCACGGGTCAAGTGAAAGAGTTGTGTCCAGATCTGTAAAGATGGTAGAATTCCAGTCACATACTGTACCTATTTCTGATGGTGTTCTGGGGCCAGCTGCATAAATTAGACTCTGTGTTAAGAACTAGTGTGACTAGTGTAGGGTAATGAGTTTTATTTTTCGGGTTCATATTAGACCGATTTAAGTTTTATGTAACCAACTTATAAAATAAAATGACAAATCTTAAAGAAAAAAAATTAAATGACAAACTTGTAAGACTAGTCTAAGCGTTTTATCTAACTGGCCTCTGAACTAAACACGCAACTATTCTTGAGATGAATAGGATGCTAATTCTAACAGATAGCTTTCTCCAGGTAATATAGACCTTCTTGTTGTAAACAAATGAACATTCAACAGAAGAAGTGAATAATAGTTTAGACTGACACTGACTGATTTTAACTTTAATTTCAGGCAGTCTTAAAATTATTTTCTCACTAATTTGCTTCTTTTGACAGCTCGTCTCTCTTTAGGCAGACTGTAGTGTTACAGACCACGACTGTGGGGCAGTCGGACTTGTTACCCGAAGGTTGCGGGGTCAAGTCTCAGGTCCGGCAGGAATTGTCGGTGGGGTGAGTGAATAATCAGCGCTCTCTTCCACCCTCAATACCACGACTGAGGTGAGACCCTTCAGCAAGGCACCAAACCCCCAACTGTTCCCCGGGCACCACAGCAATATGGCTGCCCACTGCTCCGGGTGTGTGTTCACGGTGTGTGTGTGCACTTGGATGGGTTAAATGCAGAGCACAAATTCCGAGTATGGGTCACCATACTTGGCCACTTCACTCACTCAAAGATCTAGGAAGTGCTGGGTGATTTACATGGAGGTTAGATTAGTGATCTAAATGTCCTTCCAGTAATGTCTGTGTAAGTTTTATGCTTTCAGAGCAGGCAAATAATGGTCATATCAGCAGCAGCAAGCAAATTCAAGTGTCAATGGGCCCATTTGAAATGTCATTTCATAAAGAAGAGCATCACCATATCGTACACCCAAAATAAGAACACTTATAATTGTTCATGCTCATAATGTGTTTCAGGCAGTTTAATGTGCGCTTCACTATGCACAGTGACGTGCAGTTACATTTCGTTTTCCTAACTATACAGTTTTGATTCCCTTAAAGTGATAATTCACCCACAATCATGTTCAAATTAACAGTGGAATCAGATATTTTTCATTATTTAATATTTTATGTTCCACAGAATGTATAAAGTCATACAGGTTTGTAATAACATGAGGGTGAGTAAATAATAGCAGAATTTTCATTTTTGGATGAACAATCCCTTTAAAGTTAGGTCTGAGCAAGCATTTGTGGGAAACAAGACTGGCCATGTACTAAATACAGACATAGAGAACAATTGTTTGCTGCCCCGCTTTAGTTAAAAATATCTTTATAAGAAGTATTTGTAGGAAAAGAAGAAATAGTAGAGGATTTTTACTTCCTTGTGAAACTTAGCAGCAAGATTTCGTAGGTCATACATCTTAAGCTTTGTAGAGTGGTACTTTTCATCACAGAACTTTTTGCTGAAGAGGTCTTTGCCATATCCATGTCAGAAGTATTTTCTGCCCTCAGGGTTATAGAATCATTATGCAAACAGAAAAAGTCTTGATCTTCAAACTCACTGCAGCTTATCTGTGCCATTTAATGAAATGAATAGAACTGTATGGAATATCTTTTAATAAACTTTAAAAACCTCACTCTTTTATTTTCATCGACTCTTGACGAAACCTTTTGAGAACAGTATGCAAATCTAAATTAGGGAACTGCCAATCAAATTCACCAGCATAATTTATGCATTTGGGAGAGGATTTTCTCTAAGGCTAATGCTTTAAACTTATATAGTTTGTGCACCTCTACTGTAGAGGTGGACAGGGAGCTCTGTGAAGTGTTGACTGCCCTCTGTTGGCTAATTATTTTGGTGAAGTTTGAAGTAAACTTACTCCAACATGACAAAGATCTCAAATCCAGTGAACAGCATGTGCATTAAGTCTAAAATGGCATGGCTAGCATGGTACAACAACTGGAAAATCGAGTTCTGACAACATGGTTGTCAATCTAATCTTAGCCGGCCCAAGAAAAGGGTGGATCATTAATTAAACAATGCACACATATGATATCAGATAGTCTTTAAATCGTTTATTCATTGTCATCAAGTGCGGTCAATAAATACAAAAGTCTGAAATATTAGTTACATAACAAAAACCCTGCATTTCATTTGGTAATTGACAAGTCAAGTTCTCAGAAACAAGATATTTAGAAACTCTGGCCACTATGACCACATTTATGAGGCAAAGATACTTCCATAATCCTGTTATTGGCAAAAAATAAATATAAACTCATGTTGAAGTGTTAGTAGAAGAATCTAGCGGGAAAAACATCCAATCAAGTACATTAAGCTTTATAGATTTTAAGTGCTATATTGAAGTCTAAAAATGTACCTTGCATCTAATTTGCTTTGAACAAAGTAATTATGGATTCAAACATCAGTACTACCCAGCATTACTACACAAACACACAGAAACTAGTGGCACAATAATTACACAAAGTCATGAGGCACTGACATGTCACAGCATAGATTTCATTTATGGTAACATTTTGTCATTGTTGGCCACACAGTGGAGTTGTTAATTCTTTAATTAAATAATAAAAAAAAATTTAAATAAAAAGGCAAATAGAGCAGATCTACGATTAAAAGAACTGAAGACATAATTTTAACATCCAGTGGTCCTTTTCTTTTAAATCAGGTACTTCAAATCTTAAATAAAAGTGCCAATATTTCTGATCAAGAGGTGGAGTATCCCAGCACTTCAATCCTCTGAACATCAGCATTTTAGGGCACTGAACTCACATAGCATTACAGAACATCCTGGTTCTTTGAGCGCAGTTATTTTTTCAAAATATAACACTTACAAGGAGGAGGAGTTATGGAGTTAAAGGAAAAACTGGTAATGATACAGGCAATAGGGACAGAAAATGTCTTGACCTCTGCGCACGATATGACTGACTGTACAAGAGCTTGTTAGTCATCCAAGTAAGAACAGAAATACTGACAGTTGGAAGCATCTAAAAGCTCACATCAACATCAAGTATCAACATCTCTCACCAACTCAACATCATGTTTACACAGTGCCACCCAATGCATACAGAGATTTCGGTGAGGAATTTGGTGGGAAGGGATAATAGGTCAAGTTGCTAAGGTATTTTAATATTATATTCTCACTACAGAATGGACACTTGACTAGTCAATCATTCCTTCAAGTATCTATTCCTTAGGTCTGTGGATTGTTTACTACTTTTGTTTTAGTCAACATAGCTAAACTACTGACATGTAGGGCTGCACAATTAATCGAAATTAAATCGTAAAGGTGATAAATCGTGATTAGGCAGAAGCTGCGATTGTCATGCATATCTTTCAGTGAAGCACAGTTCTGTGATCAGCAGTAAATCTCCATCCGAAGGCCAGAGGGCGCTCTCGTGCGGAAACTACAAATACACCCTGCAGAAGAAACCCAGGAAATCCCTATAGGTTGCTGAATAAACAGAAGATTTAACAGCTTTCATTGATTCAACGTGACTAATAAACACACAACTATGACAATATATGGTTTATCGGAGTTCGTCTTATAATTTATATTATGATAAAGTATATAATAATGCAATGCTAATCGACATAGCCTTTATCGCTGCTCAGAATACTATGAAATATGTTATGTGCCTTATTCTGTGTAAGAAGCCACATCATCTCACCGAAGGATTTATTTCAAACACTCGACTGACTTTATGAAGTGAGTTTGGAGTAAAAACATGTTATTAAATGTGGTATTTTCACGTGCTTTCAGACAGAGCAGCATTTACTACACAGAGCCATAGTTCACTGACAAGCTACGCAAACAGCTTTCATGATCACAGAACAATTTCATTATCACGCGATTTTGTGTAGCTTGTCAGTGAACTACGGCTCTGTGTAGTAAATGCTGCTCCATCTGAAAGTACGTGCTGGAGATTTACTACTAATCACAGAACCAGCTTTACTGATGAGATGCGCATGACAATCACATTTGATTAATCGTGAAAGCCCTACTGACATGACACGCAAAAGTAAGATTTGATTTCACCTTTTGGCTGATGCTGGAGATTTGGCCACAATTACAGCATTTCTGTAGTCAGGAATCTGTATACAGAAAAAAATTTATTAATTTAAAAAAAAATAAAAATGCACACAATTTAAAAATCTTAAATAAGAGGTAGGCATATACACTTATATAACACACACTCACATACAGTCACAGTTCATTACTAACTAATGCAGATGGCCTTCCATCAGAGCAAGAAAGAAAATGATCATGAATAAAAAATGAATGCATAATCTTGAGTGGAGGAATTTATGCAGAGATATATCAACGTCAGTTAAATCTAGTTTCTGTCCTGCTTTCTATTTTTTAACAAACGTAATTGGTGACATTCATGAAGTGAAGCATAGACTGCCTTATAATTCAAACTGAAAGCTTTGAGAAGACAAACAGGAAGAAAACTGTCAACAGGAAATCCAGATCTTATGCAAATTAGATCCACACATGCGTTATGCAAAGACCTACTTCTTCCTGGATGTACTGCAGCAGGAATGGTGAGGCCCGGAGATTGTCCACTGGAATGTTGAAGAAACCCTGGATTTCCTTTTGATGCAAATCCATAGTAATGAGATGAGTCAGACCTGCTCAAAGCCACAATGAACAGAACCACCAGACAAAACAAACGAGTTGGAGGACTATAATTGGACAATATCCTTATAAACCAAAAATGAAGGGACGATTAAGTCTGGGATGGACTCATTTACCTGCTTTACACATCATTGAGGCAAGTAGTTTAGAGACGATGGAGCCTCTCTTCCTCATTTTGCACTGTTTGCTGTAGGGGAAATAGGGAATGACGCCGATGATGTTTCGGGCACAGGATGTCCTGCAAGCATACACCATAATGAGCAGCTCCATGATGGTGGTGTTAACATCCCTGCAGATGAAGAAGAACAGTTTTAAAGACTTAAAACCTAATTTGCATACATGGAGATTTGCGCATTTAACATCAGTATTAATGTCAAACTGAGGGTTAATTTGCCTGATTTGCATAATTCTGCATATTGGCTTCTAGGGATTTGAGCTATCAAGTAAAGCAGGTCTCTAGAAGCAAAAAAGATGATTTTGGAAATAAAATTAACCCCCCCCCAAAAAATAATGATTATGGCTCCAATGTCACTCAAACAAAGTTTCCCATTTAATCAATTTTACTTTACAATAAAACAACAATTTTTAGAATGCCATTATTCATTTATTACAGAAAACTGTTATTACAAACAACATCATTCTGCTGTTAACATAAATCTAAATTACATTGTTATTGTTGAGTCTTATTTGCAAATTGAAGTGCTTTTACATAACAAGAGGAATTAATTACCTGTGACGTTCCAAATGTAGGCTATATGACTTACTTTCTTCAGATGAACACAAAGAAAGATTTTTAGAAAAATAATCCATCTCTATGAGCCCATATAATGCAAGTCTATAGGGTTGCTGTTGCAGAGACAAATGCTGCTCTGTCTATAGTCAGTGGGATGGCCAAAGTTGATGCTTTAAACCACACAAAATGAACAAATCTGTAATCCATATGAATCAGTTGCGAAACGATAGGTGTACGTAAGAAAAATACTAATATTTCAAACTTTTAACTATAAGTTGTTGCTTTTGGCGGTTATATGAGTTCATGATTGAACGTATGGGTTAGCATCGTGTTCTCTTTGTGTGTTTTTGAAGCGTTAACTTTGAGGGACCCTTACACCTGCACTATATAAAAATCTTTATTTGTGTTCATTTGAAGAAAGAAAGTCAAATATATCTGGAACGGCATGAGGGTAAGTAAACGATGAGAGAATTTTCCTTTTGGAATAGAGTATCCCTTTAAGGCTTACTTGGACACAGTTTGGATGATGAAAACATCTTTGCTGCGCACAGACTCTTCAATTTGGACCCGTGTTTCTGTGGGAAAAGAAATGTTACTTTCATTGTTTCTTTGGTCCACAGTAAACATTTCACTTTACAGAACAGATTGGCTATTTAAAAGTTTGCACAAGGACGTAACGGTGCATGGAATGCTGGGAGAATTCCATCAGAGTGTCTGCATGTGGGAGTGCAAGCGTATCTCCATTTCAGAATACACGAGCATGACCCAAAACAAAGACTGTCAGTTTAATTAGTCAACAGTAGCTCAGATCGTCGATCTGTTTTGTCTGCTCTCTCCAGCATGGCATGCCAAGAATGAACAACCGCTACAGCAGAGGTCACAGCCATCGCTGGTGAAGATTAAAAGATACACAGATATTTATAATGGAAAGTAGAAAAGAAAACAGGCCTTTACCTCTGTTAGCTTCTTGATAGACCTGCACTTTTCCAAGCTCCACACCCAACCGCCTGCACAAGAACATAAGTTCAAAGCAATATGATGCAATATACAGGTTAAAAATACACAAGAGAAATCTTTCATATTTGACACACAAGTTACAAGACGTAAATATCAGTTGTCCCAAATCATATTTCACCACAAAATCTAAAGACAAAAATAAGAAATGTAATTTACATAAAGAAAATGAAGCCCAATTATTTTACTTAATATTATATTTTTTAATTTAAAATAATCGTAATTTAATTTTGTTCTTCTATGTCATGTCAGCCTTAAAACCACGGCGATTTGCATGACAAGAAAGTCAAGTCTGTTAACCCCGTAACTGTCACTCACATTTTTGAACATAGACGTGAAAGTGCACGATCCAAACTTACATTTTTATAATTCATGAACGAAAACATTTTGTAACATTATATTGATGTACCATTTTCATGGTAATGCAATGTTTGATTTTAAAATGGGTTTCAAAGGATGAATTTTGAGATTTAAAGTTTTCAACTGATATATAATTTCTGATGATTTCTAAAGTGTGATAGAGAAAAAGGCAACGAAGAAGACTTTTTTTGACAAAGGTCAGAACTCCTGTTACGATGTAGATTTTTGAGGTGCACTCTTGTCAAAAAATAATCTATTACTTTTCCTACATGATTTTTAACAAAAACATTGGTAAAATATCTATTTAGGAGTCTTAGACCTAGGGCTGTCATGATTATGACATATGGCTGACGATTAATTGTCTAAAAATAGTCACGGTTATTGCAATTAATTGTCTGTTTTAGGGCTTTGGCGATTATGCCAATTATCACGATTAATTGTCTGTTTGTATGGCTTTCATTATATAATTGACTAATTGAAGTGTTCAGTAAATAATTATGATGTTATCTTTTAATCTTTTCGAGTTATTATTTTGCAGTGTAAGATTACATAGAGTATTCCAAATTCTAAGAATCGGCCAATACCGATCCAACACCAGCGCTATTTTGTTTTCTACACCACTACAGCATATCAATACTGTGTTTGTGGAACTAATGGTCACTCTTTTAAACCCTTTGTTAAAAGCAATTCCACTAAATACTCACTTCCTCATTACAGAGAAAAACTACATTTGAATAAAAATATATAAGCTATGAAATTAAACTAGCCAACTGTATAATTTAGCAGCAAAAACAATATCTTGAAGAAAAAAAAATCTTTGGTGCACATTATACAATTTAAACATGTTTATTCTGTTAACTATTTGTATTCTTACAAAATACATTCATGAATATAAGATAGAAATCATGAGAAAAAGAAAGGCTTCTAATAATCTTTCTGTTTGTGATAATTCCTTAAACTATTATAATGGCAATAATATCATCTTGGAGAGAGTTTTATGCTGACTGTCATAACTGAATGTGACGTGCTGTTTGAATGCTGAGCGGAGAATGAAAACTGAAAGCATGACGAAACAGCGCTTAGAGAGTATACTCGCCGCATCGGCACAGAGCTAGAAGCTGCGCGCAGCAAAAATGACGCACATACTGAGGAAACGATGGATGGTTTTCAAGTGAAAGTCAAGTAAAAGACCGCTTCTTAAACCAGAGAAGGTGAATTTGCTGGTATTCTTGTGGGGAAAAAACATGCAAGCACCGTCACCGTTTTACTTTTCTTTTTGTTTTCATTTTTGAAAAGCTTGTTATCTTTGCTTTTTACCTCACATTACGCTATGGAGGCTTTCTTTTATTTATTTATTTGATTCCTCAGTGTTTGCTAAACGTGCTGTAATTTATTAGTCGGTATATAATACAGCATGTGGTGTGTGCCATGCCTCATCTTATTCGTTCTTACTGGTTTATTGTTGTTGAGCTTTTTAATTAAGAATAACAATGAATCCATCGTTTGATTTAGTCTTAAAAAAATGAAAGGTGTGTAGATGTATGTAAGCAAAACAGTGACAACAAGACCGCGAATTCAAAAGTGAAAGCATCGGAAGCCCGTGGCTTAGCACAGCAAAAGAGAAAGAAACTCCCATTCACAATTTAAATCACAAATAATACTACTGATGATAAAGAATGGGTTGAACGTTAACCACTTTCATTTCCATATAACTATAACCTATGATAAAAGTTAATCAGCATGCACTGAATAATCCCATGTAGAGCAAAAAAAAATAATAAAAAAATATTGCGACCAGCTGAGAAAGTGTGCTCCTGCCACCAGCTGAGAAAGTTAGTTGCAAAAGAGCGACCAGTGGGAAGAATGAGTCTGGAGCCCTGTATAGGCTATACAGTGCATGGAAAGCAAACTGGTGCTCTTCTGTTTCTTTTGGTGTATGACTCCCCCTTGTCTCGTATAAAAGACACAATAATCGCGGTTGGTTAGATCAAATAATCGCGATTAAACGGTTAATTATCGCGACAGGCCTACTTATAGACCTTTCCAACGATATATAGTTTGTCATGATTAGATTAGGATTTAATTGTAATATAGTGAAGTAAACTTAGGTGTCCCACAGAGGGGACGGGTGACAGTTAAAGGGTTAAAAACTTCATAATTTAAAATGGTAGTGTACATAATTTGAATGGTAGTATACTTGCACTTACTTGCTTTGTTGTTACCTAGCACTCAAAAGAATACAGTTGTTCTAGCTCAGATTTGCTCAGTTGGAGAATGAATGTCTTTCCACTCTTTCCTAACTACCCAATATAACTGGCATGTTATACTGGAGCTCCAGCGGCAACTTACTCGCCTATCCTCCTCCCCAGCTCTCTGCTGGAGGGGTTGGAGTTGGCCGTGAAGATGACCAGGCCTTCTTTGGCGGCACTCATGTCCTGTGGTTTGGTGTCTACCTCTAGGGACTCAGGCAGTGGCTCCCTGGGCACCCAGGCACTGATGAGCCCTTCCTATCAACAGGACCACAGAAACACTGTTAGGGTTAGTTTAACACCAGACACTTCCTGCAAGGACAAGGGGAAGATGGCATGTTTACACACACACACACACGAATAAACCAAGACTCGATGAGAAATGTGCTCGTGTGTGCAGACAGGCACGGATGACTAACTGCTGACACACAACTGCAACAGCGTTAAAGCGGCTTTGGTTGATGCACTTAACCAGTCTGTCACGACAGAACACTATGAATTAATAACTCCAGATCCACAGCACACTGAGGACTCACAGAAAACACGAGGTTAAACTGTCCCGTGAATGGCCAAATGTATGCAAAAACACAATTATTACGCTAAAAAGTTTACCCATTGCATTTGTATTGCTGCTAAGCTAACTGCCAATAAAAATGGGAAAGATTAATACAGCTACATTCATGTCAACGTAAGATAATTTGTGTTGTGGGTTTGATTTCGTAAACTAAGAATATTGCCAATTCTCACCAGTTTGATCTTTTAATCGATCCCTTCGCGTGGTTTACTGTATCACTTTCAAACGTGAACTGTGCTAGTATCCTCTAGAAATACCCAAGATGGCCGCCAGGCACACAGCTTTTCAAAATAAAAGTCACCATTAAATTAATTTTAAAACATTACAAACTGATCTATGGTTGTTGACCTGTTTTTTTTTCTGGAATGAACAATGAATTGAACGAAGGAGTCACCACTTGTGAAAAATAAGTACACTTCAGCATACTTTTGAAAAGGGTACTAGTTACAGAAATAATTTATTTTAAAAGAATTGTTTTCGGACACTTAACTGCACGTTAATTGCAATTTGATGAAAATGTATTAGAGTTTAAATCTACTATATCTTAAGCAGTTAGCTGAACTTTAGAGTGCGCTTTTGACTCAAGTATATCTTTGTGTAAGATGTAATCTCATAATTACTTGTCTTTGAAATCTGGTTACATTTTTTTTTGCCTTCACAGTAAAACTTTTGAAACTTTAGACATTATTATAAAGTGCACGTTTTAGAAGTATACTTGTGTTTTAGGAAACATAGTCACTTAAAGGCACAATATGTAAGATTTTATTTTTATAAAAAAAATTTTTGCCTTCACAGTAAAACTTTTGAAACTTTAGACATTATTATAAAAGTGCACGTTTTAGAAGTATACTTGTGTTTTAGGAAACATAGTCACTTAAAGGCACAATATGTAAGATTTTATTTTTATTAAAATATCCAAAAACCACTAGAACAGTGTTATATATTTTGCTGACTTGTGTACTTACATTATCCCAAATGTTTTGAAGAATGTTTAAATCCAGAGAAATAAGCAATTTTAACTAGTGACACGGACCGTGTCCATAGTGCCATTGTGTCGCCTGCCAATGACGTCATAACCCCTCGATTTCCGGTTTTGTTTTGTAGAAAACATGGAAACACCATCAAGACGCTTTAATATGTTGTGCATTTTAATAGACCGGTGACGACCGCACAGAGTAGCATTATAAAAGAACTTTCAAATGTATCTAGAATGATAAAACAGAGCTGCTTTTCCCCCCCACATACGCACGACCTGAAGAAGCGGTCGACTGTGGCATAATAAAAGCTCCGCTGCTTTCGAGCCGTGTGTCACGCTCGTTCAGCGGCCTCGTTTCGCTTTGATGTAGAGCCCTGCACGGGCCTCAAATTTAGGCCCTAGCCCGGCCCGTGTCCGACAGCTTATCAGAAATATCGCCCTAGCCCGTCTTTTTTCCCCTTTCTCCCAAAACGGCTTATACTACCGTTTCAGCAATTAAAATAGTTCAGTTTTGTATGTAATAGCAAAGTGATTATATTTCGTTTCGTTTTTAAAAAAAAACTTTGAGCATTTTTTGTTTGCTAAATATACGTTTTTGTTTTTTTTAAAGTAACGACCAAGCAGCCAGGCAGACAGTGAGCCTACTCAATTTAGCCTTTTCAAATCATCAGGACTTGCCTAAAATAAAATCTATAACAGTTCAAGCATATAACAATGTTTAAACGTTAAACCTAGATAAATGTACGCTATATCCAAATTGTGTGGAGACGCTTTGCAGGACATAGAGGCGCCAGCGAGATCACTTGCATTTTTTTCAGTGAATACGCCGTCATTTTTGCTCATAAAGGTAAGAGTAATACATCATTCGTAGCTGTAAAGGGTCTATTTTTATTTGTGTGCACTCACAATATCAACAAAACGTTGTGCTTTTATAAAATAAAGAGAAAAAAAACATGATGCGCTTTCTGCCGTCTCGTCTTGAACAGGAGCGCTTCACAAAAATGAACCGAAACTCAGCGAATACATGCCTGACAGACATGATAAATATATCTATAGAAAGCTTTAAATGACTACTTAACGAAATAAAACAAATCAAAAACTCTTTCATAATATATAATAATCCATAAAGATCCATCGGCTGTGGGGATGAAGACGACAACTCCCATGATTCCACACTCAGTCACGGAGTCATCAAACTAGGCCTTTGTCTATTTGTTTATTTTGAATATGCGCCCTCTAGCGGCGAAAATTACATATTGTGCCTTTAAGTTGATTTTTTTAATTTTATTTATTTACTTACCTTTGTATTTCCTTTATATTATTCCCTGTGAGAAAGTGGAGTCATTGTACAGATGCAATGAATCAAAGCTGAGGATATGCTGCATGATTTGAATGAGGGAGCCAGACACCAACACCTTGAGCACAGACATCCATCAGCAGTCATCTAAAGGCTAGTCTCACTCCCACGGACCGCTGATCTGCTGTCAGTCCGCAGGTGTGGATACGCCAGACTATTTAAAGACAAGCTCCTACATTGCATTTTATCTCACTCCCTCCTGCTTTTTAAAGACAGAACTGTAACTCTGTTCTACCATCTAGTGCCATAATACATTTACATTGTTCAATTGGTTCATGAAGCTGAATTGAAACAGTTTGCACCTTCTGCTTCTTTACCCATATTGAGAAGGTAGGCTACCTCTATATCTGGAGAACTTAAATAACTGTAAATTAAGGTATATTCATGGGAAACCTGCAGGGAATGGGAAATGAAAGCAATGAATGTTTAGAAAGCAACACACTGTTGCTGAGTCTGCTTGCTAAACAAGTTATATTGCAAAACCAAGGGTGAGGGCCTGCAGCTGTCACCGTTAGCCACAAAAAGAGAAATGAAACTGCTTTATAAATGGAAGAAGCAACATTTCAGGCACTAGTTAGTAATTTTCCAATAGGGGTCATGAAAGTCACAATCAAGAACCTTAAGAAAAATATTTTAATACTGAAAGAGAATCGTTTCAGGAAACATTACACATATAATTCCAGGATTTTGAGTTACAAAGAAGATAAAATGAACAAATTAAAGAAAAATGTATACAAAATTTGTTCTTCTTTTGGGTTAATCATGGGTCAATAAACATTTTATTAGAGCAAGGTCAGAGTTTCCCCTAGGTTTAATATCACCGGAAGCGTCACGCGCACTTCAGTACGACTACGGCAGAGGTGTAAAGTATTGGAGTAAATGTAATTAGTTACTGTACTTGATTATCTTTTTTCGGATACTTTGTAGTTGTACTGAGTATCAAAGATATTAGCAACTTTTACTCCTTACTTCACTACATTTTTGAATGAGTATCTGTACTCTTTACTCCACTACATTTGAAATGAGTGTTGTAGTTACACATTACATATAGCATGGACCTAGTTTTTTTACTGCAGCAGTTTATTTCTGCTACAAAAGACATGATATTGCCTATTACAGGTCACTGAAAGTACTGTATCTTGTGCGTTTTGCCCTTACTCACCCAAACGTTTCAACAAGGCTACTTTATGTGAATGCGAGTTCCTTAGCAAGTATTTGTGAATCACAGGTGTTTTATATAAGAGATGCACAGCCAGTGCAAGAAGGTTTCGGCTTTTTAATTTTACCTAACATTATTTTATTTATCCATTATACAGAAGAGACCTTTTTGAAAGATATTGTTTTTGTTTGTTTTGTAATTTTGAGGTGTTCAGTTTTATTTTGGTTTTAGAAAATGAACGTGATTGCTCTCCTCACAAATAAACTCTTTCTTGTTTTTGTTTTATGCTCTCTGTGCCTTGCCCTGGACTTTTATGTAATTTCCTGTCTCCCGTGGTTTTTGTAGTCAGTTTGTAGTCCGTTTGTTCATTGGTTCCCCTCGATTAGTCTCCCCAGGTGTGTCTTATCTTGTTAAGCTTGTTAGCCCCGTGTGTTTATATAGCCCTAGTTTTTCTTTAGTTCCTTGTGAGTTGTTGAATGTAATGGTTGTCTGTTTGCCAGTCATTCTGTTCTTTGTTCCCTTTGGTTTTAGCTTATTGTTTGTTCTAGTTTTTCCATGAAATACCAGCACATAGATCCTTGCCTCTGCCTGTTTTCCGCAGCTTCTCCACAATGTTACAGTTTTTCACTGGCATGTCTCTTTGACTAGTACATCTTTGAGCCTATGTTTAGTATAAGTAAAATACGTAAGTACTGTTAAAATCAGATACTCTAAGACTTTTACTCAAGTTGTTTTGGAATTGGTGACTTGTAACGTGTAGTGGAGTAAGTTACACTGTAAGGTATCTGTACTTTTACTCAAGTATGGTTTTTAGGTACTCTTTACACCTCTGCAGTATGAGTACTACACAAAACCGCGCGTCTGTGCCATTCATTGACACAGAGACACGCAGAATTCCTATTTAAATATGAATCGGTTTGCGGCTTAATATTTACAAATACTAGTGGGAGTGTGCTCACTTGTGTGTGTGTGTGCGCGCGCGCCTGTGCGTGATACAGAGAGCGCGACCATAACGTAGAGACCGAAATGACATGCCGTCGTGTAAATAAGATAAAAAGCATAAGGGCTATTTAGTTTCCTTAATAAAAGAACAAGGTATAGACCTGTTCTATAGGAAAGGTAACTTTAAATGACTTCTGTTGTGATCTGGCGCTATAGAGAAAATATAATTAAATAAAATTAACTGGACCTTCAAGGGGGGGGCGGGCCACCCCCCTAATATAATGGCAGGGGAATCACTGACAGTCAGTAGGTCAAATATCAGTCAGCTCAATCAAACCATTATTCATTTAAATCAGAACATATTAGGCCAAATGGAATATATTAGATATTTTAAAAACATAAATTAATCTTTATCTTGCACAAACACACATTCTCATTTGCTCATAAAGAGCAGAAATAATGGTAAACGGGGAAGGCGGCAGCTGCAGAAAGAGCGATTCCCAGACTGTCCCCTACGCTTGCTGCAGCCATGGCAAACTCTCTTTCGCGCTTAGCGGTCTGTCCAGAAACACAGCATAAGAAAATGCATTAGAGACCACTGACTGGTACACGCTGATCTAAATCAAATGAACAAATGGCTTGAATGAGGTTCACATACCTCCTCGCGGATGAAAAAGAAGGTATTTACATAGGCTGCTCCTCCCAAAAGACCCTCATAGAGAACAATAACGAAAACCACCCATGGGTTTGGCAAGAACTGGTAGTATACAGCGAACCCCAACAGAACAGCATTCAAACACTGAGAGAGAAAGAGTAATACAGGTCATGAAGAGTTCTTTACTATTGTGTTATATTTACGGTTTCATATGCATGCATTAGTTTATGTACTGTCTTGTACTTCAGCTCCAGATCTCACCTGTAAGAGAGACATGAGGAAAATTTTCCTGATCTTAAAACAGACGAGAGACGTGCGGGAAGCAAACACACCAACCTGGTAAATTGTCTGATACCTGCAGAGGAGAGACAATGAAGCACAACTGATAATGTTGAGGTGAAGAATCCCAAGACTACAACTTTTACCAAGTGGATTTGGGATGTTCTCTTAAAGGGATAGTTCACGGCGAAATAAAGATAATAGACATAATAAGACATAAAAGATATTTGGAGAAATTTGGTTTCCAACATTCTTCAAAATATCTTCTTCTATTTTTCCACAGAAGATTGAAAGTCATAAAGGTTTGGAAAGAATGAGGGTGAGAAAATGATGACAGAATTTCCCTTTAAAAAAGGTGAAAAAAATAATGAGGCTTGGGGTCTCTAAGTAATATGTTAAGAAACATCTTTTATTATCCAACCCTGACTGATCCTCTTCTCCTGCATTATCTTTTTTTTTTCTCTCATAAAGAATTATGGCTATTTTACTAAGCCACAACTGCATAATTGTACCTTATTTTATCACTTCAATAACTGTTTATTAAGTTCATCTTTATGTATCTATATTTTATGTTTTCTTTCTTGTGTATTTGTGGATGATTTCTACATTTATTTTTCTTTTAATGCCTCTGTCAAACTTAAATAAGGTTAAAAAAGTAATAAATTAAGAGCCAGTTCTTGAACTTGAAATCTTCAGACTGTTGTTTGAGTAAAAACCACTAAAAAATATACACTGCCTTTCAAAAGTTTGGGTTCAGTTTTTTTTTCAGCTTTGGTGAGCATAAAAGACTTAAAAACACAAAACATTTAAAGGTAGTGTCATTCAAAGTCATGAAATAAAGTCGGACGTGATGAGTCTTACCAGCGATACTGTTCTGTGTGTGAGAGACGGGAGTCCGGGAAGTAGAGCAGCTCCAACTAATATTAGAGAGATGGATGGATAGATATTGATATTTAGTGATCACAGATTGTTCTGCTGCTGTCTCGCTCTTTATGACTTTTAACTATGACTGTAGAAAACACTCACCAGTCCCTGGTTAATAAAATACTCAGCAAAGTAAACCAAACCAAGAGGGAAAATAAACTTCAGCAGGCCCTGAAAGAGATCACATGGGTAGGAACTAAAATACTCATACTCAGAGGAAGTGCATTTTCTGACTGCAGCACAACAAGCTACAAACAAAACAACAATACACACACACACAATTCTATCCTACATGACACACACACAAGCTATGCGCACACTTTAAATGTGCACCAAGTAATATATATTCGTGTGAGAGACGGGAGTCCGGGAAGTAGAGCAGCTCCAACTAATATTAGAGAGATGGATGGATAGATATTGATATTTAGTAATCACAGATTGTTCTGCTGCTGTCTCGCTCTTTATGACTTTTAACTATGACTGTAGAAAACACTCACCAGTCCCTGGTTAATAAAATACTCAGCAAAGTAAACCAAACCAAGAGGGAAAATAAACTTCAGCAGGCCCTGAAAGAGATCACATGGGTAGGAACTAAAATACTCATACTCAGAGGAAGTGCATTTTCTGACTGCAGCACAACAAGCTACAAACAAAACAACAATACACACACACACAATTCTATCCTACATGACACACACACAAGCTATGCGCACACTTTAAATGTGCACCAAGTAATATATATTTAAAAAAAATTTAACATCGAAAGATGTGAACAGCATTTCTGATGTTTAGTGGCCTAGAAAAAAGGTATTTTATTGTAAATAAGGAAACTGAGATCACATGACTAACTGAATATTACACATTTTATCTCAGTACCTCTATACAATTATGCTACTATTATATGATTATAATTTTTGTCAGTAAAGATTAGTAGTAAAGATTTAATACTAAAATAGCATTGGTAATGAAAACAATGCACTGCATTCATCCCGATACATGCCTGAGGTTGAGAAAAAATTATCTTGTGGCAAATATGCCTGTCAGTAAAGATTTAATACTAAAATAGCATTGGTAATGAAAACAATGCACTGCATTCATCCCGATACATGCCTGAGGTTTGTGAATAAATAAATAATATCTAAAACAATAATAATTAAAAAAAATTACTCAGTGCACCTTTAAATTTCATTAAACATTTATTGACCAAAGCAGATGCAATGTCATTTAAGCAGACAAGAAACACCAAACTAAGGACCATATACAAGCACACAGTAGGTCTAACCTTCATGATATACATTTTGTCTGTGAAGGTCAGGGGTCTGAGGTGCTTGTCCCCTGTCAGAAAGAAGAAAGCATGGCCAGTACAGCTATATGAATGGCTTATCATACACAATATCATGCGCATGAAAAGCTGCAACAATACAAGCAACGAGTTCCTAACTGTACACACCTTGTTCTTCTTGAGTTGTCTCAGAATCCTCATCTGTATCAGTCTCTTCTTCAATTAAAGGACGTCTCTCCTGGGAGTTCACCACTCTGGAAGGACTGTGACCATCCCCGTACTGACAATGTTTCTTGACCGGCAGCACCAAAAATGTGCCACAGTCACAAGGCCTGAGTTGTGACATCAAAGCTGCAAAAAATGTAAAATAAATAAATAGTCATTTCATTTCATATATTAAATAAAATCTGACTGCAAAATGTTTAATATTCTGACAGAATACTATTTTGAATGTGAACAAAGAAATGTGAAGTGGCAGCCAGATGGTGTAGTTACAACACACAGCAGGGCCTGCCGTGCCATTCTAAACCCTGACTTCTTGGATTCTACAGGAAATATTTCAGATATCACGAGATGGTCCTCACCGCAGAACACAAGATCCAGGGGATGAGGTTGGATCCAGATCCAACTCCTCCCACCGTTTGTGAATAAATAAATAATATCTAAAACAATAATAATTAAAAAAAATTACTCAGTGCACCTTTAAATTTCATTAAACATTTATTGACCAAAGCAGATGCAATGAAGATGACAAGAAACACCAAACTAAGGACCATATACAAGCACACAGTAGGTCTAACCTTCATGATATACATTTTGTCTGTGAAGGTCAGGGGTCTGAGGTGCTTGTCCCCTGTCAGAAAGAAGAAAGCATGGCCAGTACAGCTATATGAATGGCTTATCATACACAATATCATGCGCATGAAAAGCTGCAACAATACAAGCAACGAGTTCCTAACTGTACACACCTTGTTCTTCTTGAGTTGTCTCAGAATCCTCATCTGTATCAGTCTCTTCTTCAATTAAAGGACGTCTCTCCTGGGAGTTCACCACTCTGGAAGGACTGTGACCATCCCCGTGGCGTCTCCACTGTGGAAATGAGGATGGGAACTCCAGGAGAAAGAAATAGCTAAAAGAAATCATAAGAGGAAAAGATATGTTTATGCAGTGGATCTGGTTAACAGGTACAAGCCAGAGAGTTGAGAAAGTTCTGCTGACCTAACAGCCAAAATAACAGGCACAACCAGCATGATCCATAACGTAACCTGCGGGGTCAGACCAGCCTGTGTAAACGCAGAGTAGAGGAAAGCTCCAGCTACTCCTGCTGCCCCCGTGCCGGACCCCCAGCCACTTAACACATTCCTTAAAGAGACAGAAACACAGATGCAAAGTACAGATAAACAGCAAGTAAAAAGAGAGATCTGCGACTGGGGCTTTTTAAATGTTTTTGAAAGAGGTCTCTTATTTTCATACAGGCTGCATTTTTTGATCAAAATATATAGTAAAAAGGGTACAATAGTATTATCATTACAATTGTTACAAAATATTATTACAATTTAAAATAACAGTTTTCTGTTTGAATATCTTAAATGTAAGATTGTGATAGTAAAGCTGAATTTCCAGCACGCATTTTACAGTCTTCAGTCTCATTTGATCCTTCAGAAATCATTCTAATATACTGATTTTTTTGGGCAAATAGAAAGTTCAAAACAACAGCATTTATTTAAAAGAGAAATGTTTTGCAACATTAAGATGTCTTTACTGCCACTTTTGATCAATTTAATGCATCCTTGCAGAATAAAAACATTAATTAAAGAATCTTACAGACCCAGACTTTGGAACGGTATTGCATACTTGTGCACAGTATGCACATTTTCTGCATGCAAAAAATACATAAATTTCACAAAATGTGAGTATTCAACAAAGCACACTAGAAAAATATTGCATCCCACAATGCAAGGCACTCAATCAAACCTTCTATTTACAGCATAATGACTGAAACATTATTATATCTCATTATTCAGACAGACTCAGTTTGTTTGTGTTTTTTTTTGGTTGACCAATCTGGATCATAAATGCAAAATAATTGCTTTAATTACCACAGACAACACCTGGACATGCGCATAATGACGTCTTTCACTTTCACATGATTTTTAAAAAAACACTATATACCGTGCAAGTACAATAGTATCCTATTCCAAACACAAATGGAATAAATGGGTTTCTAGGAGGATTTACCTGTGGAAAAACACAGAGAGGGAGAGAAAGGAAAGCTCCCCCAATCCTGAACTAATACTGGCAAAGACGACACCTAGGAAAAATTCAAAGATTCGTTAAAACATTCATCAAATCTCATTAATGCAGCTCAGAAGAGGAATGCACACACATGCTCATTACCAAATATACTCATCAATATAGTTGAAGAGAACGACACCATCAGGAAGCTGACTACTGCCGTAATGAAACACACCAAAACACGGAATCTGTTCATTATAAAAGTAAAAAGAAAACATAATTGTTATACACAAATAACACATTAATTAATAATAAAGGAACAGTTCTTCTGTTGTGTTCCACAGAACAGAAAAAAAACACTGTACAGGGCTACAAACAAAATCAGACTTCGTTCCTTTAACTTTGTTAACAGGTTTGAAATCGATTTCTCCAAAATATTCAGAACTGCCAATCCATCTCTTATCACAGCATTATATAATTTCAACAACTAAACCGGTTTGAAGATGCTGATGGATGTTTGCAATTAGAAAGAAGCGCTTGTCAACTTTACCCATAAGGCACTTTGTGTATATAGAAAGGTGCTGTGAATTTGATTAGCAGGGTGGGTAAGATATCAGCCAACAGCACAGCCTAGAAACAGAAAGAAAAAAAGGTGTCACTCCCTGAACAAATATTTACATTTACACTTAAATGTGGGACAAGCTTCTACAGGTTAAGCAACAAATTAAATGAAAGAGAAAAAGTAAGACAGTGAGGGCAGACAGACAGACGTACCGCAGTGGACACAGCATTGCAGTCATAGCGGCTGCTGTTGTTGTTGCTGCTGTTGCTGATCTCTATGTTAGTCCCATTTGGAGCAGGAGTCTAGTGGATGAACAAAACAAGAAACACGGAGTAGTCAATTTTTGCTAAAAAAAAGTACACTTTAGCATACTTTTAAATATGGAAATAATATACCTAAAATATATATAAACGGAATGTAATGTTTACAGAATTGAATTAAATCAAACTGTAAATCAAAATGACATGCAATTATTTGAACTGAGTTGGACTTGCATCTTTATATGTAAATTCATTATTAATTATACTGTCTTTGAAATATGGTTAAAAAATGTACTGACAAGTATTTACGTTTAATAAACAGCCATGCAAGTGTACTTTAAGTACACTTAAGTGATCTTAATATTATATTTAACTATTATTACATTATCTTCAAGCACATTTTTTAAACATAAATACTATTAAGATTTGAAGTGCAAGTTCAATACAACTAAGCACACTTCATTTTCACAAGGGAAGGATTAGGATGTGGTAACATTTACAGCAAACTAATCATAGCCAAGCTCAGAAATGTCTTACAGGTGTCGTTGTGTTTTGAGATTCCTGTTTTTGTAAGATGTCATGTGCTGCACTCAGCATCACCACATATGCAAAGTTATTGCAAAGTCCCAGTAACCTAGATAGGGATAATGAGGATTACTTTACATATTGTGTATCACTTATTTAAAGAAAAGTTAACAGAAGAGCCACTTACCAAAAACCAATCCAATTCCTCCAGCGTTGACGACCTGGAGACACACAAATAAACACATCTCAAGAGTCAAGACGAAACTGTCCGTATTATAAATCACAAAATACTGTCATTAAAAAAAGTCATCAGTCATCCTACCTTCAGTGTCGGCTGTATTGACAGGGTCAGAGTTTAACGCTCGATCCATTGCGACCTATTACAGTCAAAAACTGTCACATAAACTTTTGATTTCTCGCTGTGAGACGATAACTGCAGGCATCCATAAACATTAAAGACTCATAAAAAACGCCTATCTGTATGACAATAGCTCATCTGTAGTGGTGTTATGTCAGATAAACAGTTCGACACCAATCCACTCTCTTCCACTTTCATGATCTCAAATATTGACAAGCGACAGCTAATCACAGCAGCACTAGGTGCTGCACAGAAACAAATCCGACTGTGTGCACTGCCGCGACGCGTAAATAGTTCCCACCCACACTACAGTGACTGTTTTCAGTGCACAATATATGTACTTATAAATACAGGTATTTGAATTTATTCAGTTTATTTGACATTGTTTTAAATCATACTATGCAATGTAAATCTATTTGGATATTCTTGTTACAAGAAAAAGCTCTGCTGCCATCAAATTCCTGATTTATATATTTTTTAATTGCAATGGCGAAATTTAAACAGACTTGAAACCTTTAAATTCCGGAAGTAATTACATGTATTAAAATTATAAATGTAATCCAATACATTCATGCCAAGAAGGTCTATAAATAACTGGAGAGGGCTATTATTAGCATTCATCTCTGAGGTATATGATTAGAAATCTGCCATATTTATTTATGAGCGCAGACAGTTTTTTGTGTTTGTAAAGGCTGTGGAAAATTATGTCATGTCCTACTGACAATGTTTCTTGACCGGCAGCACCAAAAATGTGCCACAGTCACAAGGCCTGAGTTGTGACATCAAAGCTGCAAAAAATGTAAAATAAATAAATAGTCATTTCATTTCATTTCATATATTAAATAAAATCTGACTGCAAAATGTTTAATATTCTGACAGAATACTATTTTGAATGTGAACGAAGAAATGTGAAGTGGCAGCCAGATGGTGTAGTTACAACACACAGCAGGGCCTGCCGTGCCATTCTAAACCCTGACTTCTTGGATTCTACAGGAAATATTTCAGATATCACGAGATGGTCCTCACCGCAGAACACAAGATCCAGGGGATGAGGTTGGATCCAGATCCAACTCCTCCCACCTTACATATACCTAAACCTACCCGTCTCCACCCCCTGATCCCTTAACCCACCCTTCTCCACCCCTAAACCTACCCATCTCCACCCCCTGATCCCTTAAGCCACCCTTCTCCACCCCTAAACCTACCCGTCTCCACCCCCTGATC
>NW_015505188.1:494363-496036 GCF_001515645.1 Sinocyclocheilus grahami | reverse complement strand
CTATAAATATATATACGGGTTGGTTCACAAGTTTCATAAGATGAATAGACAAATATTCAAAGAGAAATGTTCCAACAGGTGCTCACAGAAAAAGCTCACAACGATGTGTTGTCTGAATAACAGCACAAAAGAAACAAAAATTAGGTTAGCTGTGAAAGATACTTTAATGTTTTTTTTCCAGTGTGTATCATATTAAACAATAACAATCATATACCCATGAAAGGTATATGTGCTTTGTGCAAGTCAAATACAGTTAATATAAGTACTACAAGTACAAGAGCAACATTTCTCTAAAGAGTTGAACATTACAATACATGGGAGTGTTATTAAAAGGAGGAAGAGGAAGGAGATAAGGGCAAAAAACATTATTATTAAATTACCATTACTCTTTAAAGTATCATCTCGTAGTTTCATAGTTTTGTTTCACACATGGAAGTTACAAACACTAGAAAGAAAAAGGGAATGAGTCAAATGATGAGTTCAGAGTATAGATGCGTTCGGGTTCAGAGATTCTTTCAGAATAAGCTGAGGATTGAAATGTAAAAGACTTCCTGCTGATTAGTAAGCATGGTTGGCCACATAGAGAGACTCTCCAGCAGCAGCACCCTTATCTCCCGAGGACACATACTTCCCAACACAGGCCTGGCTGTTGTTCTGGAGATAGAAACACAAAACAATAAGACAAAAAAGCTGTTTTTAAATGTTCACATATGAAATGCTAAGCCTCCTTCTGAACAAATTACTCCATGTCTTACCAGTCAAGATTCTCAAAAAAAAAAAATCTATATAAGCAAAAATAAAAATAAATGAATAACAATAAATGATTATGTATAAGAATATTGTATAATATATACAGAAATAATAAATTATAAACACCTTTGTATTTACATAAACCATTTATGATAAATATATATTTTTAAAAGAACTACATAAAAAGAAATTAATTATATAACCAATTATACATAAAAAATTAGAAAAAAACCCCCAAACATTCTAAAGAAAGATGCCCGATTTTTTTTGTACTACAATTGGAGACAGTGCTTGAGAGAAAAACTGGTTACATGAATGGGTTTTCATATAACCAGATCAGTAACCAGTAGATGATCTCAAGTTAATAAAACTTACGAGAGCTCTCTTTACGAACTCCTCCTGGCAGGCCTTGCCATTCTCCTTCTTGCCACCCCAGGCTTTGAGGGCAGAGGCCTGCAGCGCACGACCGTAGGAGAAGGTCAGGGCCCAGGGCTTGTGCAGGGGACACTGGTTAATGGCATTCAGGTTGAGTGAGGCCTCCTCCTCACTCTGGCCTCCAGACAGGAAGGTGATACCTACATTGAGAAAGGGGTGTGGAATGAGGTAATGATAATGCATGATGATAATTACATGCTTAAGAAGTTATCAAGCAGGCCTGTGATAAGATAAAGACTCTGTCATGACTGAGTGAGTAATTGCGGTCGCTTTACTAACCAGGCACAGCAGGAGGAACGGTGCGGCGGAGAGCTGTGACAGTGGCCATGGCGACCTCCTGAGGGGTGTTCTTCTGGGAACACGAATGCCCGGCGCTCACCATGTTGGGTTTAAGCAGAGTGCCCTCCAAGTAGACATGGTGGTCTGACAGGGCCTTGTACACAGCAGCCAGAACCTTCTCGGTCACATACTGGCACCTCTTCAGGTCA
>NW_015505188.1:484906-494353 GCF_001515645.1 Sinocyclocheilus grahami | reverse complement strand
AGGCAGAATCTCAGGCTCCACGATGGGCACAATGCCATGCTGAGGTGAAAGATGATATCATTGGCAGTGATAAAAGTCTATTGAAATTATGTGAAATTATTTTAATTATTACAAATTTAAATAATAATCATGATTTATTTTATAATTATTATTTTAAAATTCACTACCATTCAAAGGTTTGGGGTGGGTTAAACATTTTTTCTCAAGGCTGCATTTATTTGATCAAAAATACATTAAAAACAGCAATATTGTGAAATATTATTAGTATTTAAAATAACTGCTTTTTGAAATGTCATGTATTCCTGTGATGCAAAGCTGAATTTTCAGCATCATTACTCCAGTCTTCAGTGTCCCATGGTCCTTCAGAAATCATTCTAATGTGCTGATTTGCTGCTTAATGAGCATTTATTATCATAATTAGTGGTCAACCGATATATCACCAAGGCCCATATTTGGCATTTTTCAAATCGACAAGTATTTCTGTTTCAGTTTCTTTATTTGAAAAATAAATAAATAAATAAAAACTATTTCCCACACAAACTTCCCAGATTATTAATAAAGTACAAGTATGTTTATTTAACATTTATTTTTTATTCAGTTTCAAATGATTTAAAATTTCTTAAACATTTATTATTAATTACTATAAATAAAAAATTATTGTGTGTATATATATATATATATATATATATAGGCCATCAGCCACCCTGCTAAGATATCAGCATCTGCTGTCAAAAAAATAAAAAATAAAATAAAAACCAATATTGGTCGACCACTGTTTATAATTAATGTCGAAAACAGTTCTTTATCTGAATATATAGCTGTACGTGTCTCACCATCTGGCAAATGCTAGCGTAACGGGCGAGCACATTGGCGTTCTCTATGATGGCCAGTCTTGAAGGGGTTGTAGGGGTGATCTTCAGCACACACCTCCATTTAGCAAAGTCTGCCCCATCTTTCTTATACTGAGCGCAACGCTCGTACAGCCCATCCAGACCTGCGAATGCAGAGACAAATGAGGATTTAATGAGTCATAAGTGACTGTGACCATTCAATTCTGGACAAAGTCCATCTAATTCCAGCATTTAAGTGGATACGAAAGGTTATAAAGTACCATGTGTAACTTTACTACCTGATAATTTTTTTTTATAGATAGTGATGGGATTTTCACCTTGTGTGGTGGTCTCTCCATTAGTGCCAGCTAGGGGAACCACACCCTTGTCAACTTTGATGCCAACTACCATGCCCCTCTCCTTAAGGAGCTGGGAGAAAAGTTTGCCATCATCTGTCTTCTGGTAGAGGGTCTCGTGGAAGAGGATGACGCCACCGATGCAGGGCTTGATGCGGTCGTCTGCGGTGAACAGAAGCTGGCGGTACAGTCTCCTGTTCTCCTCGGTGTTCTCAGCATTGATGCTCTGGAACCGCTTGGCCACGCTACCTACACAGGATGATACGAGATGAAACAGTTATTAGACAAGTGAATTAACTGGTCACTAACGAACAAAAAACGGAATGGCTTAAAGTACCTGTAGACTCATCCGCAGCAAGAATGCCTTTGCCAGGGGCGACAATTCTCTGAGCAATACCACTCAGCTCCTTCTTCTGCTCTGGAGAGAGAAATGGGTAAGCATGAGGCATCTTGACTCTGTGGAGGAAGGTGTGGGAAACAGATACGAGATTAAATTATTTATTCAGAATATCAGTGCAAACACACGAATCACATTACAAAAACAATCAAGATCAAGTAACGAATCAGGTGACTGTTAAATCAACGCCAAAGATTCTGAGCAATGCTTCAGATATGGGTGTGTACTTAAATGTAAACCTTACTGATTTGTTTTGTTGCTGCTAACCACATTTAGTTAACTACTCAACGAGTCTTGATGCAACATGTCCTTGAGCTACAGACGTGACCTTGTGCGGCTCACGTAACTCTTAACTTTGCATGATAACGGAAGAGAGTGTAGCGAAAAACTCGCTTCCGTTCATCGGCCAGATTATGTTTGTTTTTACTTGGATGTCGGCGTCTTATATTAAGGGGGGGAGAAAAAAAAACTCACCTATTAAATGGAAGTTGAGGAAGCGATTGTTTCCGAACCACACTTTCAGCGCAGCCAGCCACGTTATTCTGCGGTTGCAATAAGACGCAATAAAGGATGGAAATGATTAAGCAATTGTACAAGACGATAGCTGGACCAATCAGGACGCGAGTCTTGTTTTGATTGACAGGCCGTAGAGAAGATGATTGGCTGCTGTGCTTTGGAAGGCGGGTTTAAGAATGACGCAACAATAGGGGGAGTGGTTTTATTACAATTACAGGCGGGGTAGATGTTCTTGTGATACGTGACAGAGTTCACATGCAAACAGAGCTGGTAGTGACATTTTAAAGCGCTCCAATGGATGTAAGCGAATGCATATGACCTTGTCATCCGTGTGCAGTTATTCCTGAGCTTTTAGGAGTATTTAAGGTGCAAATAACAGGCTATAAACTAACACTAATGTTTATGTTTTTTCTTTCATAAAATTAAGTCTGATGTTACATTATATTGCTTCTCTGTCTACTGGACATTGAAGAACAGCTTAACAAGAGGCTCTTAACATTCCAGTAACAAACCTCTAACACCCTCCACTCAAGTTGCATTCAACCAAAGGCCAAATTAAATAGACCAGTGAGTGGCATAGACAAGGTACATGATTGTTGTTGCTACATGCATGAATTATAGTATACATTAATACAATCCGTTAAATAATGATGCAAAGGCAGTCTGGTGGTCTGCAGATGACTGCAATAATCTGAATTAAACATCTGCATGATGTTCTCTAATGTTATAAACCTCCTCTACCCACCAGATTAGTCATCAAAAGGGATCATGAGATCTTCTGTCATGACCTTTCACCTCTCAAATATCTTATCTACATAAATCGCTATAATCAGCAAGAGAATCCGTTATAGAAAAGTGTAGAAACTTCCAACAAATGAACTGAACATTTTCACAATTGCATGTTTCATACAGTAAAATAAACAAAGCAGAAAATCCAAGACAAACCAACAAAGAATGTAAAAGTGATTTTTTTTATATCTCACCACCAATGCTTGATAGATAATAATAACTCCACTGTAAACAAAGCCTCATAAAAAAATTAAAAAAATCATTTTAAACCTACCCATTTACAAAAATAGCACAAATTTATATAAAAATTCCCAAAAAAAGAAAACCAGAGTGCAACAGAGGGACCATCAAAAGTCACAGCAGGTTTACTTTGTAAGCCATAGTTTGTTGGCTGCATTCAAAATATGGCCACATAAATTACTGTATCATATTTCACATAATACAATACTCACACATACTTAGATCATATTTCTTATGTAACAACTAGGATGATGCCCTGCAAACAATTAGATTAGTAAACAAAGGAACTGGCTTTTTTTTATTTTATTTTCCAATTTACAACAATAGCATGTATTGTGCTTATAATATATATATGCATGCTGTTTTATTAAGCATGAGAAAAATAGTCATACATGATTCAAATAAACAATTTATATTCGCAATAAATGCACATCTCAAACTTTTAGTTCTATAATATTAGTTCTATATTATAGAACTAATATAAACCAACGAAAGCTGGTTTATATTAGTTCTATTCATATTTATAGGCACGCCCTATGGAATTTGGAAATGGAATTTGTGGACTGTTTATTATTTAAAAAAATTGAGTTCTGAAGTTATTTGTTAATACCATAATAATGTTAAGATTAGTTACAAATTTCTCAGCAGCGGGACTTTTTTTTCACAATTCCTGAATTTAGTCTTAAGTGGTGAAATTGTGGCAAAAATCATACAGTGTGTATCCAGCTTTAAGCAGGAAGAGACATTCAACGTGTGACTTACATTAGGGGAAGGGCAGGAATAGTCCAGACAGGATCGCAGAGATGTTGGACAGCAGTCATGTGACTGGGCACACACTAAACAGTACTCGCAAGGAAAGAAACTTGCGCAGCAGTCTGAACACTGAGGATCAAACTTGGCCTGCAAAGTCAGAGCTGTTACCCAAAAGAGAGAACTGAATACAGCGGGAAGTGAGATTTAAACTGCCTTTCAGGCAGGGGCGTAGCCATCATTTCAGAAGTGAGGGGGACAGAAATGTTTTTTTTATTATATATATATATATATATATATATATATAAATAAAACACATTACAATATAACATTTCTGTAATCTATATAACCTATACCAGTCAACAGTTTTTGAACAGTTAAGATTTTATATTTCAAAATTGTACTGTACTTTGGATTAAATAAATGCAGGCTTGGTGAACAGAAGAGACTTCTTTAAAAAAAACATTAAATATTACTGTTCAAAAACTTTTGACTGGTAGTGTATAGTCAACTTTAATTTCTCTCATTTCTAGCTTTTAATTGGCTTAGAAATCAGATAACTGCTGTACAATAACGATTTGTTTATATACTACAAACACTTTATCACATAATAAGGCAGAATAGTTTCAATACTGTAATAAATGCTATGTCAGTTAGCACTGCATTGTTCATATACTTTATTTATTACCTGGAGATGACTTGACAAACACAAGTAAACCATAGGCTATATTGTCACAATCATATGTTTAATGTCTTCATGTTTCCAAACGTTTCTGTTTTTCTGAAAACAACTGTTTTCATACAGCGATAGCTGGACGCTTTTGTCCATATTAGGAATTTCCTCATACGACCTTCTGCGGGAGAACGCCCTCCGGCTTCGAGTATGAATGAAACATACACTTAGCGCTCAGTGATGTTCATCTCGCCTTATTCTGGGTCCGAATAAAACATCAGATCATGCACAGACTATCCTGTCTCTTTGAATTTAAATCTATATTTATTCACACCGGCTCTTGAAACCTCTATGTGAACACACTTGCCCAAAAAAGTGCGGGGGACGAATTGAGGTGACATTAAAAGTGGGGTGGGGGCACGTCCCCCGCGTAATCTACGCCCCTGCTTTCAGGACAAGGAAGCTGTGATAAATCAGGCTACATCCGAGACAACAAGAACATACTCTAATGGGTCTTACTGGGCTTAATGTATAGCAACAGCAATAAATATTGACTCAGATTGTTCAGCAGTTGGCTCACAGAAAGGTTTTGTAAGGTTTCTCTGAAAGAGGAAGTGATGATGCTGAAGTACCTTGAGACAGTGATGACACCACAGCACAGTCGCAAGGAAAATCAAATAGAGCCCCACAGAGATCATGATGACTGCAGGCAGCGGGAGGGAAACGGTCCACACAGGAACAGCCTGGCAGGAGATGGAAACATCACTAAATTTCATTACACATTGGTATAGCTTATGGAAAAATAAGCATGACTTTGTATCTTGAATAAGTGTTTATTACCTTTTCAGAAAATGAAATTTTTTATTTTCAAATTGATTTCTCACACCTTTATAGTCAAGTCACTTTTATTTATATAGCACTTTTAACAATACAGATTGTGTCAAAGCAACTGAACAGCATTAATTAGGAAAATAGTGTGTCAATAATGCAAAATGACAATAGTAAACACTCATTTTTCAGTTAAAGACAGTTCATCATTGAATTCAGTGATGTCAACATCCAGCTCAGTTTAAATAATATCTTTGCAATTATGTCAACGATAACGCTGGAAATGAAGTGTCCCCAACTAAGCAAGCCAGAGGCGACAGCGGCAAGGAACCAAAACTCCATCGGTGACAGAATGGAGAAAAAACCTTGGGAGAAACCAGGCTCAGTCGGGGGGCCAGTTCTCCTCTGACCAGACGAACCAGCAGTACAGAAAAATCAATTTAAGACGTAATAAAACAGACAATGAACACTATTAACAGCAATTAATATGATGCAATCAAACTTATAGCAAAATGTGGTAGTTCTGTATGTTGTTTCAGGGTTGGCATCATCTGAGGTCCTCTGAGGGGTTGGCATCATCTCTTCTCAGGTGTTCTGGATCCAGACTGAAGCTTGTGTGACATCCCGTGGCAAAAAACAGAGAAACAAATAGAGACATAATTAGCGTAGCTGCTGTTCCAGTACTGAATGTACTGTACTTATTGTAGAGTTAACAAAAGTTATCATTTGCATTGTAATTTCCAAGCGGATGCCATAAATGTCAGTAGACAGGAACATTTTAGCGGTACATTCATAAATTTGTACGACCTTACCTTCAGGCTGTGAAATACTTCCGGAAGACAGAAGACAACGAGCGCAGTGCTGAAAACATACGGTCTATCTATTCTCATGCAAAGTTCCTTTTCTTTCTTTGCTTAGAAATCTGAGGTCATTAAAATTACACTGATATGATAGGTTGATAAGTATAGATATATTTCTGTCATGACAACTCTTGGAGGGATTGGCATGGTAATGTACATGACAATGTTAATGTATTTGGTCTTAGCAGAATAGATCTGCTACGCTGCTGCAGAGCAAGTACTGAGACTTGCTACTGCCAATACATCCACAACATGCTGCTGAGAGTATGTAAGAAATATTGCTGCTGCAAATATAACAAATGAAATAACCCCATATAGCATACATGAATCACCTCGTAGCAGATCTATAAAGGTGGAGCTGGGGAAGGTGGAGGGTTTCTGAAGCAAGCTGCAACTGCTAAGGCAAGCCCTAGTCATATATTTGAATGTTGAGCAGCTAGCTCATTGGCTACCGATACAGGAGAGAACCAATCAGCTGTGCCATGTGATAATGATGTCATTAGGTCAGATTGAGTTAGACCTATCCGCACCATCTAGAGTTTCATGCCAGAACTCTGCATGTTAGTAGATAAACATATTTGAAACTGTTACTAAATAGATCTGGCTATGTACTTCTGTAGTTTGAATGATACATTTGCATGGTTTGACATACGTTAACCTGAACATTGTATAAAAAGTAGTAACTTTAGGCCCAGAGTTTCCAAGTTGGGGGTGTGTCAGGGAATAAGCATATCAGATGCAATGAATTCAGCATCTGTATTGATGACTTATTTGCTAAAATGAAGTAATTTTATATAATATATACTTTAATTTACAATAAAACTAAATTGCATGTACAAAATATCATTGTGTTGTACAATTACGATAGAAAATATACTATGATTCAATTCACAGAACCTTTGTTATTTGAATAAAAACATAACAAATGCAAAACACACCTTAAGTAAATTTTTTTCATCATGTTTTAGAAGTGGTGTTGAAAAATCTTGCTGAATTTTATGTTGTACATTGCCATCTTGCTCTGACCAAAGTGACTTTAAATGCATCTCACGTCGTAATTACTTCCCAACTCGTAAGTACAAATTTCCCAAGAAGACTTGAACACAGTGGAAGAGAGGCTCTCAGGAACATGCGTAAATGTCATATCCTTTTGATTTTCCTGGGAAAAAACACCCTGAGTCCTTAAAAATTAGTCTATATGCTTCCACAGACAACCTAAGAAGCCGGGGAAGGTCTAGTTTTTAAAATGTTGTTCAATAAAAAAGCAATTAATACATGAAAATTCTTACATATGTAACTTATATAGATTATGTAGTTAAAGACTGTTCACAACAAGAACGATAACTATTTTAATGTTCACACCAAAGCTCTTTAAAGTCTGATGGATTCTGATTAACTGTAAATGTTTTTATCATTCATCACCTGGAAAACATAATTGATTCCAACTGTTGACTTCACTATTCCCACAACATTAGAATGATTATTTAAAATGTAATTATAGTTGTTGTCCTTGGTGTGAATTGGCATTAACATGTACTGATTTCAAACATGGGCACGTTCACCCTCTGTAGGTTTAGAGGTAATCGATTTTGCTAGATCGGTCATCTGTGATGAGTTCTGAGATCATGTTATTACTTTAATACAATGCAAAATTGCAAAATTTGATCAATGCTTTTATTCATTTATTCATTGGTGCTTTGGAAATTGTAGAGTTATGTGGAATGTTTCTTTAAGTCACGGGCTTCCAAGGAAGTGAGGTCAGGAGTCCCAGGTTGAGGGGAGAGCACGCAGTTGTTGAATAAACTAACCAAGCTTGTATTTGTGCCTGTCATCAAAAGTCTACAGAAATATTTCAAAAAAGCATTGTTTTTACATAGTTATTGCTACTGGACACACCTCAACAGAAGTATTTCAATTATGAAACAGGTTTGGCTTCCTGGAATCAAGTTCAGCACACTGTTAAAATTATTTGTGTGAAATTACATTATATTCTAGGTTAATAATTGCATTAGTTTCACAGTAATTTCACAGTGGGGCTTCTCTTGTATCAAACTGAACTCTCAGAAATTTCTTGTAATCAAACAGCATCATACTGTGTTTCTGGAGTGCATATGTACGAAGGCACCCAGAATGCAATGCAGCATGAATAGTTCATGCTGTAGAGTTTTATTTTTTTAAATGGTTTTATTTGTGCTACTGAACTTGTTTTTGTTTCACTTTTAACAGTTTGTGTTGTTTGTTTATTTTGTAATTTTGGTTTATGTTATAAGTGTTGTTTTTATTTGTGAGTGTTGTTGTGTTTTGTGTATCGAGTATTGATGTCACTTCTTTCAAATACATTATCTCAGCAGTTGCTTCACTAATGTGAAAGATCCATCCACAAACAGTTATAAAATAAGTTATTGATTAATCTTTAGACTTAAATCTAAAATAAAATCTTCATGTTCATGCTCAGAATTGTTTGACTATATTAAAGTCAGACAACAAGATTCGATCGGTGAACGCCTCACATTACCAGATAATCCGCGCCGAACATCGGGAGCGATCGAGGGGCTCGACAAGATTTTTGCTCCGATTCTCGGAAGGGGGAAATCGGGGCTAAATCGGGCTAAAAATCCTGTAGTGTGAGCCAGGCTTTACGGGCTCAAAAACCTGCCTGGAACGCAGCAGAAGGCGGGGCTTCCTGCTATTGAGCGGCCATGTTAAGTGTTGCATTTTCCCCCATTCAAGTCAAGTCAAGTCAAGTCTGCTTTATTGTCAATTCTTCCACATGTACAGCACATACACACAGAGTTCAAACTATTCAAAACTATAGTAGACACGTCTTGGGTATTCTACAGTCTTTGGTAATCCCATAATTTATTTGTACTCATTGCATTTAAAGGGGTCATATGATGCTATTTTAAAGATCATTATTTTGTGTATTTGGTGTAACAGAATATGTTGACATGCTTTAATGTTCAAAAAACACATTATTTTTCAAATACTGTACATTATTGTAGGTCCTCTATGCCCCGGCTCTCTCAAACATGACGTTTTCAACAAAGCCCCCTCCTTTGACACACGCAGTCTGCTCTGATTGGCCAGCTGACCCAGTGCATTGTGATTGGCCGAACACCACAAGCACGCTTCGGAAATGTAATGCCCCTTACCATAATCGTCTTACTTAATAATGTCGTTAGTTTTACCATCAGTTCAAGCCTGAAAG
>NW_015505188.1:472912-484133 GCF_001515645.1 Sinocyclocheilus grahami | reverse complement strand
TGAGAATAAAAGTTACGCCTTCTTTCTTTGCGTGAACATTTGGGCGGCGTTTTGCAAATCTTCCCACATAGTGAGGTAGATATGTGGGGGCGTGTTAGAACGAGCCGTTTTAGGTAGGCGTGGCTGACTCTTAACTTTTATAAAGAATATCTCTTTGGATTTGAGACTTTAGTCTTTGCAACTTTACAGATCTTCTTTATGCACCAAGAGCTTGTAACACTCCAAAGAGAAAGGAAAACTTGAAATCGCATCATATGACCCCTTTAAAAGAAGAGAATAAGACCCTTTTAATTTGAATGCAATTTGAATGTTTGAATGTGTATGTGTGTGTGTGTGTGTGTGTGTGTGTGTGTGTGTGTGTGTGTGTGTGTGTAAAAAGAGACATGTACCACAACCTGGGTCCACCTTGGTATCACCGTTTCTAGGTAGTAGAAGGTTTTAAAAAGTTCATTCTGAACTTATAAAGGTTCTTTTGTGTTCTGGTTTTAACTAGAAGCTTTATTTTTATGTGTATATTTTGAATAATTTAGTTTATTACTCTCAGTGTCTTTAAGTAATCACTGCACTGCACTGATTTAAAAAAATTTTTTGCAGTAATATTTGAAAATATCTTATTGGGATTTACTAATATTCATGAGAGCCTAGAAATTCAGAGTTTATAAGTATACTGTATAAAAATCAGTGGCTCCAAAATTCACAGTTAAGGTATGACTGTAATGTATTAATAAAATAATTCATCATTAATTAATAAAATAATATTTAATTTATTAACAAAATAATTTCCTTTCATGTTAGCCACAGACCTTACATTAATCTCTCAAAACCCATAGGAAATTCCCAAGGGAACCCATGGCTCAAAAATGGATAATTCTCTTCAGGTTTCAGGACAATGAACGGCTTTATTATGGACGATACATTGACTTCTTAGACACCCATACTTAAAGTAGTGCTGACAGATTTACATAAGCACAAATTTATCTAAATTGTATAATTTTAGGTGTAATACACTCTGGAGTTCATTTACCAGAGAGTGTGAGTTACAGAAATTGAGAAACAAAACTTTTTTTTTTATTTGGAATATACAAAGTTTTAAGATTCCACTTTACTTACTTTATTTATTCAAATAAAAAATGTATATAGCTATATATCTAATACAAGAGCAAATAGCCTATAATGTCCCATATAATGTACTGCATATGTTTATTCTTTGATAAAGTGACAGATGGCTGCTTCAGTAAATGGCCTGGAGGAGTGCTGGGAGAGAGAGCAGAAGGATGTAGGTGAGAGAGAGGGGCGAGAATAACTCTGCCCCATCCAGAATAGATGGGACGTTGTAGATAGTGTTAGTCAGGAAGAAGGAGAAGGGAGAGGTCTGGATGAAGACTGTTGTGGATGAAGTGCTGTTGGAGTATGGGCTGATCTCACTGTCAGGGGGAATGGACAGAATACCAGTCTGAACCCACGTGTTGCCAATTTTACACAGCAGAGGACTGCCGTTATCGTCCTGAATGAGACAAACGTCATACTAAACATACAGTGGTACATTTCTAGGAAGCATTATAATTGTACGCAGTAACTCAAATCTGTTTCAGTCTGAGAAATCAAACGACAAGCCTGAAGGACTGAAAAGGACTCTGCAAATACCTGCTGAACGTTCAAACCCTCTGTGCAGATGTTGATCTGTGTGGTGTTTGATGGATCGCAGTTTACAATGGTGGTCTGGAATTCCTGAAAAGGTAGGTTTACTTAAGAGGAAAGAAAAACAAATTAGAAAGAAACAAACTTAAGATGTCATTGAATGTATTGACAAAGAAAGTCTGAATAAGTGATTATATAAACTCACACATAACTTCTGCTGGGCTCCAACTAATTACTGAACATTGAGTACCAGGGCCAAAGCTTGGACTATACATGTCAACCAATAAATCGCCAACTTGATTAAATGGATGAGACAATTGGAGGAGTGCTACACCGTTGCCAAAAATATCATTGAAAAAGACATTTGTCACATCAACTTCCACTGGCATGCTGGAGCATCCCCATTGGACAACATTGAGGACGACTGCCCATCCATTCGTACCCATGAATCTGAAAAATTAGATGTTGAATGTGAGGGCACAAGTTATCAGTTTTTAGGTAACTGATTTCATATAAAATGAAGTTTTCCTTAAATGATTACCTGGCAAAGCAGCTAGCAGAGGTCATGACGAATTGGTCAGAGACCAAAGTTCCTACACACATCGGATAATTGTTATAAGTTACACTAGCCATCCATGACCATAAACCTGCAGAACCTTCACACAATGGCGCTGGAGAGAAAAGTGAGAGAGGAGGAGAGGTAAATGTAAATGGCAGCTAAAGGGGAAGTGTAAGCAAGCTGTAGACCAATTCAATGATGGATAATTTCATTTTGCTTTGTCATGGTGATATTAAGGAACATACGTTGAGTAGGACAGGTCTCGTTGTGAACAGGAGTAGTGGAGGCATAATGGATGAAACCCGTATTATTCAAGCCGACATGCTGATTGATCCAGTTTTGGTACTTAGACACTCTGGCGTACACGCCAGGAAAATTAGGCAGAGCACAACCTTCACCGAAACTCACAACGCCAGCCTGGATCCATTTAGAGCCCTGTTTGATGACCATTGGACCTCCAGAGTCACCCTGTACAGTAAAAGAGAATATGTATATATATTAGTATATATACAGTAAATTGTATAAAATGTTATTATTGCATTAAATAGTACAAGCAATGCACTGTCGATACCTGACAAGAATCTTTTCCACCTTCCAACGGTCCAGCACACATCATGTTGTCTGTTATTGATTCTTCATAAAGGCAGTTACACTTACTGTTTCCAACCACGGGCACATCCACCTCCTGTAGAATTTGAGGTGAAGGAAGGTCTTCTGCGAAACAGTGAATGAGAAAAACTCATCATTAATGCTCAAAAGACAGGCAGAGATTTGAGTAATATGCTGATCTTTATACCAGAAAAAATTATCAAAAAAGTGTTTTTTTTAAACACTGTTTAGCTTTCACTTCCATTTTCAATTTGAACTAAATAAAAATGAAATAAATGTTATATTATTTCAGTTAACTTGATTTTATTTAAAGTAATAAACATTTGTTTTAGTTGACTATGATAACTCTGCCATGCATTCTCACCAAGAGTCTCATAATAATGTTTCGGAGATCATATGCTTTTGTGTTACAACTTTAACAAAACCCAACCCTTTTAAATTCTGCATTTTAAAAAAAAAAATTTTTTTCAATGGATATCAATGGATAAAAATACATTAAAACCATATAGACATATTTCAAAAACAAAAACTTACTACAAATTACTAAAACTTCTAAAAAATAAAAACGAATTCAAACTATTAATAAAAGCTACAAAAAATATTCAATGATACTAAAATAACACTGATTTAAACAATGCATTTGGTTTCATTTAATGCTTCTGATATTTCAACATATTTCAATTGTGCAATAGGGCTTTGCGATCTCCAGTGTTTTAATCGCTGTCACCATGCGTGTGCACTGGTGTGGTGACATTGCCAATACATTCTTGCCAATACATCCTATATGGCACAAATGGTAACAGTATAGTATACTAGGACTATGATATTCCAAAGTCAACTATTGATTAACTTTATGCATAGGGGAAAAAACTGGGCCCTGAATGAATTAAATTGGCAAATTAGTAAGTATTTGGAAATAATGTTTTTGTTTTTTTTGCGAGGAAGTGGACAGAGAGAGGGGAATGGGATTGGGAAAGCACCACAATCCAGGACTTGAACTTGGGTTCTCAGAGTGCTGCCCACTAGGATATTCGGTCCAATGTAGATAAAGTTTGAATTGTAAATGGTCAAATATATATGTTGGTTTTACCTGGCCATAAAAGCAAACTTAAACTAGACATGATGTATAATTTATAGACATGCCCCGAATCAGACTTTAAGCGTCTTGTGGTATCAGGTGGCAAGCATAAAAAAAATCTTGCTTCTTACCGCCTGAATTAACATTTCCCCAACCTGTGACCCACATTGTGTCACTGTTGAATGTGCTTCCCTCTGCTGCCAGACAGACTGGTTGGATGTAATTAGTGAAGCTCACAGGTGAGGAGAGATGCAGCAGTGCCATGTCATTGTCATGTGTGAGGTTGTTGTATTCTGGATGACGTATGATTTCAGAGACGTTTCTGGACAACTCGTTTGAATTGGTTTTTGACTCTGTCGACCCAGGTACACGGTATAGGATGTAGGATCGAGACTGTGACTAAGAGAACAATGACCAAGTTAACAATCATAATATTCATCAAGGTGAAGGAAACATGTTATTAAAGGTGTTTATGTGGGTTACCTTGAGCAAGCATAAAAAAATCTTGCTTCTTACCGCCTGAATTAACATTTCCCCAACCTGTGACCCACATTGTGTCACTGTTGAATGTGCTTCCCTCTGCTGCCAGACAGACTGGTTGGATGTAATTAGTGAAGCTCACAGGTGAGGAGAGATGCAGCAGTGCCATGTCATTGTCATGAGGGAGGTTGTTGTATTCTGGATGACGTATGATTTCAGAGACGTTTCTGGACAACTCGTTTGAATTGGTTAGTTTTTGACTCTGTCGACCCAGGTACACGGTATAGGATGTAGGATCGAGACTGTGACTAAGAGAACAATGACCAAGTTAACAATCATAATATTCATCAAGGTGAAGGAAACATGTTATTAAAGGTGTTTATGTGGGTTACCTTGGAAAGCAGTGAGCTGCTGACAGAACCCACTCACTGTTGATGAGTGATCCACCACAGAAATGACTCCCATACTGGTGAAGGCTGGCTTGCCATGGCCAAGCGCCGGCAGACGCATTAGTTCCCCCCACAATTTTTGTATTGAGAGGCACACTGCCACATGCTTTTAACAAGAGAGGGAAAGGATCATTACACTGACGCTCTCAGAAAAAGGTTAAGATGTTACTCAGTAACTCAGTATTATGATGTGATGAAAAAATATTTACCGAAAGATTGGCAGTCACACCCTGGAGGAGATGACACAAGATCAAATTTGAAAAAAGACAACTGATATTCACCAAATCCATCAAGTAGCTGAGGTAGCAGCATGTGAGATTCATTATCTTATGATCTATTATCTGCCTACTAATCTTTGTAATCCCAGATATGGATTGCAAGAAAAATATTGTAATGTCCTTTCAAATAAAAAAGACCTATTTGAGAAAATCTTTCTGCAGAATAATTTAGAAATTGGCACAATTAATGTATTTTTAAGCACCACCTGAAATAAACTGAAGTAAAATGATAGCATCTTGTCAATATATATATACAATATATACACGCACATATATACATATAGACAGATTATAAAAGTAAATATAGCTGCAAGCAGCGATGGCGGGCCCAAGCCGTTAGTGCAAACACCAACCCGGTGACATCAGGAGAACGGTGCACAGTGGGCACATGCATTTACAGTAACCCTCTGCTAGTCTGGTTTTAAGGGATACGGCAATTAAAGAGTCGTTTGGAAAATGACTTTTAATAATATAAGACGATTACTGTTTCCTTTTTTACTGATATTTTAATAAATCACCACAGCAAAACTGTTCAAGCTATCCAAAATCCATCCGCAATTTAAGTTCCTCAATGTTTTGGCATCATGTAGGAAAAGTTTGGTGTGTACAGTATATTTCTCCTCTGAGGAGTATGCATTAATTCACAGCCATATTTTTCCAAAAATCCACATTCAAATCAAAATAGCCGACTTCCTGTTGGTCGTAGCTAATTATTGTAAATTAGAAAGTTGTCCGGCTTGATGAGAACAATATATGTACCACGTTTGGTAGCTGTAGCTAAAACTAACCCCCCAAGTTTTGTCAAAAGGTGGCGCTATAGAGTGCCTCTTCCACGCCCTTTTATGAACTTTTCGCAGTGTCTATATATCATTAATACTGATATGTGTGTTGAGTTTCATGAAATTCTAAGAATGCTATCTGAATCAAAATCACCAGAAAGGAATATTCAAGTTTGACAGGTTGCCATAGCAACAACATTTTAGATATCAATATCCCCTTAACAGTTTTACATCGGCCGTGTTTTGACATTAATCTGATGAAGTTTGAAGCAAAAAAAGTAAAATTAAGATGCTGAATTTAAAGCATTTTGAAAATGACACACTTCCTGCCGCCAGTTGGTGGCGCTATATCTTTGACTCCTAATAGTCACCTCAATGCGATTGGCATCATACAACAAAACAAATTCCTGCAGTTTGATCAAAATCAGACAATGTATGTGGATGCTATTAGACACTTCCTGTTTCTCATTTCTCGCCAAAATTTCATTGCCTCGCCACGAGCAAACCGTTTGAGATATCAAAAATCCCTTGGCAATTTAGCATCCCCCATATCTTGAGATCATGTTCAACGAGTTTGGTGGCAAAACTCGTTGAACACCCTCGTTGAAACCCCCCTCCCCCCCATCTGAAACTCAGACCAGCCCTGATGGCCGCAGATTCCAACATGTGTGCAAAGTTTCAAGAGTTTTCGAGTATGTTAAGCTCCCCAAAACCCCCAAAAACCTTGAAAGAAAAAAAAATAAAAAATAAAAATAAAAAAATAATCCTTAGAAAAACAATAGGGCCTGCGCCTTACCGGCTTGGGCCCTAATAATAAATATAAATAATACAATTTGTAGGTATATTGTGTTTTTGTCTTGGTTCTTTAATTATTTAATTAATTTTGTCAGGAGCAAGTAACAGATTTGATAAAGAACATGATATAAAGATGAAGGCATTTACCTTTGGTCAGGAGAGTGATCACAAAGACCAAACTTAGTGTCCAGAACATCTTCATCTTTCTGATTTCACTGCTGACTCTGAACTTATATATCTCCTAGATCCTGACTTAAACACACCTCTCCAGATGTTTCCACTGAAGCGTGAGTTGCCCTGGTCACACCTACACAATGAAACCAACAACTCTTATACAACGGAGATGACAAAAACATATTCAGACAAAGATTCTGTCATATTAAATGGACAAACTTGATTCTCAGCATGAAATAACTATGAACTTTACTATGCTATGTATGTATGTTTTATGTATCTGCTTCAGAACTTAACTAAAAATGAACTCTTTGACTTGATCATACTTTGAAGTTTTCCCTTTAGATCAGTATTTTAAATAATGTAGTTTGTTTCTCTCAGTTTCTTATAGCTTTCTAAACACAATATTGATAACAATGTACTGCACATTAATATATCAAGACCAAAAAGACACTATGAAAATGTAAATGCTTTAAAATAGTTCCAATGGATATTAACAAATCTTCATGTTCACATATTTGTTTGACAGTGAAACTGGCTTTACAGGTTTTCAAACAGCATAAAACTATGCAGCATCACAATAGGAGATTCCAAGATGTGTTCTTTTATTTTTTTTACAATGTTATTTCAGTCTGTTTATAAAAAAAGTTTGATCTTTGTATGCACGTGTACAAAAGTGCAATGCTGAAAAAGACAAGAAATTAATCTTTCATGCCATCAAAAACATTTAGTACGTAACAATGATACAATGTCAGCTACATAATGACCTTTAAAAGTATATTTAATATATTATAGATATATTGTGCATATTTGTCTTCTTTTAAACTCACGTATGACATAATATTTTATTTATTACTCTAGGGAAGGCTTCCATAGTTTTTTAAGTTTTGGTTTATATTTTCAGTCACTTATTATTAAGTTTCAAGTGTTAAGCATTTAGTCGTTTTTTTCAATCTTTTATTTTATTTATTTATTTATTATTTATTGAAAATAACAACAAGGTTCAAGGGTCATTCTTAATAAAATGGACTTATGAACAGACAATAATCGAGGAATATATCAAATAAACACTCCTCATGATCTGTCTTTTTTTTTGCACATATTGCATTATCTGTGCTTTGATCAATCAAAGAGCCTGCTAACCCATCCACATTCACTAGAGCACAATGAGCACATTAGGAATACATCAGGAACCAGTGTATACATGGACAGTGCTAATGTATGACAATACATTTTGACAGTAAATTCTAACACCAACAAATCAGTGTATCTTCAGCAGACATCAATTTAAGGGAGAATTAAAAAATATTAACCAGCCACAAGTATTCATTGCACATTATAATATAACTGTTAAAATAAAACATTTACTTTTTCTCCATTACAAAATCGAGTTATTTAGCCGTTTTCCTTTATGCATGTTAAAGTGCAAGTAACTTAAAAAAAGATACAAAAGGAGCCATCATCTCTATCTCTGTGAAACTGCACCTGACACAAAGATTTGAAGACACAACTTGATTTGTTTCATGTTTTTGTTTTGGTGTCATAACAAGACATTTTTTTTTACCTTCAGGCGCATGCTAGACAAACAAGTTACATATTTTCTACAGAAACGAAGTTGTCAAAAGACAAGCAAATCTCAACACATTATCTATAGCAAATATTTACCATTGCCAAATGGCAATTATTTATTTAATATATATATATATATAATATAATATATAATTCATATAATAAATAAATAAATACAATTATTATTTATTTTATTTTATTGTTTATATAGTGCTAAAAATATTAAGGAATATCAATCAACTTTTTTTCTATAGCTCATGCTGTTTATACTGAGCTTATTTTCCATCTCTTACTTCTAAATCTAACCATCAGACAAAATTTCTGCATTTTGAGGTGTACATTGAGACCCTGAAAATGCACTGAAAGCTTTATTCTGTTCCATTCCCTGTTCAGTTTGAATACAGAACATGCACATAGACCATTAGAAGATGCATATACGTGAAATGTTTTAGTAGGCAGTGAATGGTATGCTGTGAATGTCACATGTTGGCTTGTTAGTTCTATCTCAGAGGAAATCCACATTCAGGCTGTCGATGAGCACACTGCAGAGGTAAAGCCACTGCTGGACTTCACTGTAAAGTTACAGGGATCTGAGGAGCATTTAGTGGTACTTAAACAATGTTCACATTTAATTATCATTACAAACAAACTCATAGTAAAGGTTCACCAAGGGCCTTAATTAGGAATAATATTAACAATATCTTTTAACTATGCTGCAAATTATTGTATCTTTATCTAAAATGTATCAATTTCCTCAAAATAACAGTTTTTGCACTATGGTTTGCCCATAGGGTGTACTCAACGGGAAGCCCTCTAAGTGGTCTCATAAGCTAACTTCTTCCCGAGTGCCTGTCTACCTCAACAGTGAGGAACAACTGTCCTGTTTGCCGATCTAAGAGGAGTGCTGCAGAGGACACCAACACAACTGAGCTTCACAGATGAAGTGCAGAGGTATGCCGGACCATGTAATGTGTTTGTGAGTGTCCTGCTCCTGCACTTACAAAATCTATTGAATAAACTGCATGCTGGTGCTGCTCGTGTATGGACCAATATATAATGTCTTGCTGTTCAGTAGTGCTATAATAGTATACTTAAATTAAAAACTGTTTTTTCACAGGCCATCATATATGCCCTGGCTGTCCTGCGGAATTTCTCATTGCAGGAGACTGAGCAGGTCTTCCTTTCTGGTCCGGATTATCATTAGAGGTCAGAGTAGAATATGAATTATTTTTGTACAATGCCCAGTGCACCTTTTGTTACTGATATTTCTGTTAACCCAACAGTGATTGTTCTCTGATAACCACTTCACTGAAATAGTTATCAGAGAACAATCACTGTTAACCCAACAGTGATTGTTCTCTGATAACTATTTCAGTGAAGTGGAAGATTTTAATAGAAGGATTGATGGTAACACTTTCTATGAAGCCTGTATTTATAATACATTATAAGGTTATTCTTAAAGCAGTATAAGGAATGAATAATGCATTATAAGAAACCTTATAATATATTGCATCATTTTATAAATAATCATAAGAACAGTTTTAATGTATTATAATACTTATTTGTGGTTAAGCGTATGATGATTTATAACACACAATGAACACATTGCATCCACTTAATGCAAGTACATCAACTTATTCTACCATCCCTAACCTTAACTAAGCCTACTAATTAGTTGACATGTAGTTGCAAAGTTGCTTATAGTCAATAGACTAAAGGGGACCATCAAAATAAAATATAATCTAATAAAAAAAACACACGTTGCATTTTTTCATTTGAAAGTATTACATCTGATCTTAAATTAGCTCACAGCTAAATTAATATTAACCTCACAGGAAACACTCAAAACAACACTCAACCACTCCTAACCACTCACAAGATGTAGTTATCTTAAATAAACAATGTCAAGAGAATCCATTATAAATTAAGTGGATGTATTATGGTATTCATTGTGTGTTATAGGTAATCATACTCTTAAAAGTTATAACCACAAATGCGTAAGTATTATAATGTATTATAAATGTTATGATTATTTATGAGATGATACAACATATTAAGCTTTTTTTATAGTGCTTTATGCATTAATTATAATGCCTTAAGAAAACACTTATAATGTATTATAAATACAGGCTTCACAGAAAGTGTTGCCGGATTGACAAACAATTGAGGATAGAAGAGAGAACGTTCAGCTGGTGGGTTTTGCTCTTATATACTTACATTTGGAGTTAGATGTCAGTAACATGATTATTCTGTTTGGTTCTCTCTCTCTACAACCCCAACAGTGCATACGTGTTAAATCAGAAATATATATTACAGAGTTAAACATGTTAAAGCAAATGTTTCTTATTTAATTCTCCCTCTCTCTCTCTCTCTCTCTCTCTCTCTTTTTTTATCTCTCTCAGGAGTTGAAGCCTACAGCCTTTCTGTCCAAGCAGCAACTGATGGAAAAGGGGGTCTTTTTTATGATGTTGTATTATGTGTTATTGCAAAAATGAGTATATACAGTATATAAATATACATTCTTGAATCATTCTTGAATCTTGTGTCTTGCCTCTCTACAAACGTTTAAATATCTGGCTGTAATTTAGTGAGTGCAAATGCTGATTTCATTTGATTCCATCTTTATTATACCTGATAATGAGCTAGTTAAACTTAAGGGGGCTAATCAATATACAGTATATTTCAAGAAACTAAGACTTAAGGTTCTCCACTTTTTCAGTTGTTTAAAGACTGAAATACATTTTTCATTTATATTTTAAGTGTAAATTAATTTACATTTCAAATTGTTAACTCAAAGCAGGTATTACACACTT
>NW_015505188.1:462988-471963 GCF_001515645.1 Sinocyclocheilus grahami | reverse complement strand
TTAAAGCAAATGTTTCTTATTTAATTCTCTCTCTCTCTCTCTTTTTTTATCTCTCTCAGGAGTTGAAGCCTACAGCCTTTCTGTCCAAGCAGCAACTGATGGAAAAGGGGGTCTTTTTTATGATGTTGTATTATGTGTTATTGCAAAAATGAGTATATACAGTATATAAATATACATTCTTGAATCATTCTTGAATCTTGTGTCTTGCCTCTCTACAAACGTTTAAATATCTGGCTGTAATTTAGTGAGTGCAAATGCTGATTTCATTTGATTCCATCTTTATTATACCTGATAATGAGCTAGTTAAACTTAAGGGGGCTAATCAATATACAATATATTTCAAGAAACTAAGACTTAAGGTACTCCACTTTTTCAGTTGTTTAAAGACTGAAATACATTTTTCATTTATATTTTAAGTGTAAATTCACTTAAATGTAAAGTTGTTAACTCAAAGCAGGCATTACACACTTTATAATTAACATCTGATGCATTTATAAATCAAAAATCACAATTGAAATAAAAATGTACAACATGTACAAACATTACTACAAACTAAACCACCAGGGTCCTAGAACTGCGGTCCTGAAGCTGCAGCCTCCGGCTGTGCAGGAACACCCTTCTCGAACTTTCAGCCTCTATCAGTTCAGCCAGTAAATCATACAAGTTGTGCTGTTTATCATGCCACTATTTCCCTCTGCTGGTAGATGTTGTAGCTACACCATCTGGTGTACTTTACACATCTTCCTGCATTTTTTCAGGGCTTTTACTGTAAAAGTGTGATTACCGCCATGGTTCCCTGGAGAAAAAATGGCAGATTTTGATGTACTTTCTGGCAGGCCCGGCTCCAGAATCAAATTTGTGTTGTGTATTTCATACATACAAAATAATAAAATGTACAAACTACACTTTTAGTACATGTTCTGTCTGTCTGTTACAACAGTGGTCTGATTAATCTGCAACACATTTAAGTATTGCCCATATTTACATTTAATATTATCAACACACTATGCAGCCTGTTTTGTATTGTATTTTTTTTTACCTTGTACATAAGCCCTAAATTCTGTTGTATTGTTTAATATTTAAGCATGTTTTTTTCTGTATAGGCACAGGGTCACACACCGAGTACAGGTGATCACAGCCATTAGTGATATTCAGAGGAAAAGCAGGATTGTTGGTGTGATTTTGCTCAGTAGTTCAACAAACAAGAAGTTAATAATAATGATTTTGCATATTAGACACAATACTGCCAGATACTCTTTTGCTAATTGCTGCTAATTAATGTACAATCAGATTATAATTCCAATCAAAATTAGACAATCAAAATAAATCCACACTGTGATTCTAATTAAAATGACACTGCGTATGTTATCATAATACCAAAATTAAAAAGCTGATCTCATTTCTGGTTATCTTAGTATTAATTACTGTTGTCACGAATCCGGTCCGAGGCCTTCCGGCCGATTGCCACTAGAGGTCATTCTACCATTACATTGACTCTCACACTACACAGACTGCTACATGTCACCCCGGACTACAGTTCCCATCATCCATTGCACTTACACAGCTGAATTCACTAATCACACGCTCACCTGAGAGCCATTACACACTCTATTTAACACTCTCTCAGTTCCTGTTCAGATCGCCGTGTATTGTTCTGCGTTTAGCACTCCCCAAGTGTTATCTGCTTTACCGAGCCATTCCGTGTTTCTGTTTACGTCTCTAGTTTTGTTTAGCATTTATCTCTCCTCTAGCGATAGCTACATCACTGAGCCATTCCTTTTCTCAGTTTTTAGTTTTAGTCTTAATCTAGTCTTTCCGTGTTGCCTTGTTGTCTGTTTCCTGACCTTCTGCCTGTGTTTATTGGATTACCCCTCTTGTCAAGCCCTCTGGATACTGTTTGCTGATCGTAGACCCACGTTAGCCCAAGGAATATTCTTTGTCTTGCCTGTGCCATACCTGTTTGCTGTTATTCGTTTGACCACTTCTCTTGTAAAAAAAAAAAGAAGCTTGCACATGGATCCGCACGCCTCTCGTCTCGTCAGCCCCGTTACAGAATAGCCCAGTGAGGGCTCCTGTTCCCGAGTATAGCCCAGTGAGGGCTCCTGTTATGGCAGATTTTGATGTACTTTCTGGCAGGCCCGGCTCCAGAATCAAATTTGTGTTGTGTATTTCATACATACAAAATAATAAAATGTACAAACTACACTTTTAGTACATGTTCTGTCTGTCTGTTACAACAGTGGTCTGATTAATCTGCAACACATTTAAGTATTGCCCATATTTACATTTAATATTATCAACACACTATGCAGCCTGTTTTGTATTGTATTTTTTTTTACCTTGTACATAAGCCCTAAATTCTGTTGTATTGTTTAATATTTAAGCATGTTTTTTTCTGTATAGGCACAGGGTCACACACCGAGTACAGGTGATCACAGCCATTAGTGATATTCAGAGGAAAAGCAGGATTGTTGGTGTGATTTTGCTCAGTAGTTCAACAAACAAGAAGTTAATAATAATGATTTTGCATATTAGACACAATACTGCCAGATACTCTTTTGCTAATTGCTGCTAATTAATGTACAATCAGATTATAATTCCAATCAAAATTAGACAATCAAAATAAATCCACACTGTGATTCTAATTAAAATGACACTGCGTATGTTATCATAATACCAAAATTAAAAAGCTGATCTCATTTCTGGTTATCTTAGTATTAATTACTGTTGTCACGAATCCGGTCCGAGGCCTTCCGGCCGATTGCCACTAGAGGTCATTCTACCATTACATTGACTCTCACACTACACAGACTGCTACATGTCACCCCGGACTACAGTTCCCATCATCCATTGCACTTACACAGCTGAATTCACTAATCACACGCTCACCTGAGAGCCATTACACACTCTATTTAACACTCTCTCAGTTCCTGTTCAGATCGCCGTGTATTGTTCTGCGTTTAGCACTCCCCAAGTGTTATCTGCTTTACCGAGCCATTCCGTGTTTCTGTTTACGTCTCTAGTTTTGTTTAGCATTTATCTCTCCTCTAGCGATAGCTACATCACTGAGCCATTCCTTTTCTCAGTTTTTAGTTTTAGTCTTAATCTAGTCTTTCCGTGTTGCCTTGTTGTCTGTTTCCTGACCTTCTGCCTGTGTTTATTGGATTACCCCTCTTGTCAAGCCCTCTGGATACTGTTTGCTGATCGTAGACCCACGTTAGCCCAAGGAATATTCTTTGTCTTGCCTGTGCCATACCTGTTTGCTGTTATTCGTTTGACCACTTCTCTTGTAAAAAAAAAAAGAAGCTTGCACATGGATCCGCACGCCTCTCGTCTCGTCAGCCCCGTTACAGAATAGCCCAGTGAGGGCTCCTGTTCCCGAGTATAGCCCAGTGAGGGCTCCTGTTCCCGAGTATAGCCCAGTGAGGGCTCCTGTTCCCGAGTATAGCCCAGTGAGGGCTCCTGTTCCCGAGTATAGCCCAGTGAGGGCTCCTGTTTCCCTTTTAAGCCCAGGGAGGGCTCCTGTTTCCCCGGCTCCAGTGTCGGCTCCAGCCCCGGAGCTCGCTCCAGCCCCAAGACTCACTCCAGTGCCAGCTCCTCGAAAGCGCTTTGCTGTGCCTGCTCCTCCAGAGCACCCTCCAGTGCCAGCACCACGTAAGTGCTATCCTGATCACCAGTACCGCCCTGGAAGGCCTCCAGATCCTCAGTTAGCCCAGGAAGGGCTCATGTCCCCGAGTTAGGCCCAGGGTGGGCTCCTGCTCCGCCATGGAGGTCTTCTGCTCCGTCTGCTCTGCCCTGGTGGGCTCCTGTTCCGTCTGCTCCACCTTGGTGCTCTGCTCTGCTGGCTTTGCCTCAGTTCCCAGTTTCTCCATTTCCACATGGACCTGGCCCACCGTCCCTCCCCCTGTTCTGCCTCCGCTCCACCACCCTCCTGGATGGTTTTGTGTTGGGAGCGTCTGGAAGCCGTTCCTTGGGGGGCTCTGTCACGAATCTGGTCCGATTGCCACTAGAGGTCATTCTACCATTACATTGACTCTCACACTACACAGACTGTTACATGTCACCCCGGACTACAGTTCCCATTATCCATTGCACTTACACAGCTGAATTCACTAATCACACGCTCACCTGAGAGCCATTACACACTCCATTTAACATTCGCTCAGTTCCTGTTCAGATCGCCGTGTATTGTTCCATCCATAAACAGCCATTCCGTGTTTCTGTTTAGTCTCTAGTTTTGTTTAGCATTTATCTCTCCTCTAGCGATTAGCTACATCACTGAGCCATTCCTTTTCCCATTTTTTTTTAAAAATTTATTTATTTTTTTTAGTCTTAATCTAGTCTTTCCGTGTTGGATACTGTTCGCTGATCGTAGACCCACGCTACCCCAAGGAATATTCTTTGTCTTGCCTGTGCCATACCTGTTTGCTGTTGTTCGACCCTGCCTGTGTTTGACCACTTCTCTTGTGAATAAAAGCTTGCACATGGATCCTCACGCCTCCCGTCTCGTCAGCCTCGTTACAACTGTTGTTAATCATACTCTGTCGCTCAGGTAAGAGGTACTTCTGTTTTCCTTATTTTATAAACACTGCACTGTTATTATATACCACATAATGATGGTGATATTATATAAATATTTTTTTTCAGAACTCCTGTCACTATGGCACCACTTCTATCATTGCTGAATGTGCTTCCTGCTGCTGCCAGACAGACCGGTTTGATATATTTATCGAAACTGCTTACCAAAATTAGTTTCAGAGTGATTGACATTCACAAGAAAATTCAGTTGTGAGTCACACCCTGGACAAAGTGAGACTAGATCATTTAATTGCCATACCACTTAAGGGAAAGTAGGTATCATTCTATGGAGAATAAAAGATGAAAGCTTTTACATTAGGCTAAGAGAGTGACCACATATTTGTATATATGTTTTATATTAAAGTCATGAGAGAAAAAAAGATTTACATTTATAATGACTTATTGTGAAATTGGTAATATAATCTATCCTTATATAACCAAAGCTCTACTTCTAATCTTTGCAAAAACACTTTCTCCATTATTCTGATTTTAGTAAATGAACAGTGTACATTTTGGTTGACTATAACAGTATTTGACTGGATTTTGAACAAGGGAGAAGCATACTTCCCTTTCTTTGACCTTATTGACATTAACTCATATGATCTGTTACACACACTATACCATCCAACAGTAACTCCTTGTTACATGACTCCATTATTTTCTATGACAATTCATCTAATAATCAAAAAGCACAATGCAGCTGTCTCTCTAGTAAATTAGGAACTTTAGATCCGAGTGATTACACTGCTGACTGGTTACATGTAATCTGGATTGTGTAATCAGATTCCAAAAATTAAGCACCTCAACTTCATTTTACCTAAAATATTAACTTGAAGCCCCTGAGATTTTTAATTAATATTTCAATATCAACACATTTGCATGTTCACAATTTTGGTTAATAGTCACACTGACATGCAGGTAAAAAAAAAGTATTTCCATTTTTATTGTCAGTGTTTTGTTTTTATTTTTAAATGATGTATTCATTTTAATTTGACATTTTATGATTTATTTAAGGATTAGCCTTCCATGAACTCACGACCCCCCTTTAGTTCCTTCAGGAAGCCCAGTTTGGGAAACCCTATAGCATAATGTAGGCTAATGTTTAATGCACTTCATGCATTCATGGTGTTGATAACAAAGAACAAAGATATTTTCTTTCTTTTTTTTTAAATTAATTGGTGCACCATAATCCCGTTCAAATCTATGTGATAAAAGTAATCTCAAAATGATCAAGTAATTTGTATATAAACATGCGCGCGCACACACATGTATATACAGTGTGTGTGTGTATATATATATATATATACTGTGTGTGTATATATGTGTGTGTGTACACTCACAGTAGATAGATTAGATTAGACTGAATTACTTCTTTTGTAACAAATAGTGAAAGGGGTCATATGATGCAATTTTCAATTTTTCCTTTCTCTTTGGAGCGTTACAAGCTCTTGGTGCATAAAAAAGATCTGTAAAGTTGGTGTGTGTGTACACTCACAGTAGATAGATTAGATTAGACTGAATTACTTTTCTTTTGTAACAAATAGTGAAAGGGGTCATATGATGCAATTTTCAATTTTTCCTTTCTCTTTGGAGCGTTACAAGCTCTTGGTGCATAAAAAAGATCTGTAAAGTTGCAAAGACTAAAGTCTCAAATCCAAAGAGATATTCTTTATAAAAGTTAAGTCAACCACACCTACCTAAAACGGCTCATTCTAACACGCCCCCACGTGTCTACGTCACGATGTGGGAAGATTTGCGTAACACCACCCAAATGTTCATGCAAAGAAAGAAGGCATTCTCGCTGTAGTATTGTTGCTGCCGCCGCCATGTCGTGGAGACGCTGTGTGTTTTGTTATGAAAGCGAAAATACTTTGTTTGGCCTTCCAAAAGAGGACACCACTAGAAATCAGTGGTTACGTTGTATTTACAACACTGTTCTGGAACAGTTCAACCCAAATATTCAGATGTGTGCAGTGCATTTTATGGAGGACGAGGACCGTTTCCTGGGAGAGTATAGCCTACAATGCCGGTGTCTGTTTCTATAAAGTGGGGCAATTCCAACTTTGCAAGGACAGTCTGGCGCTTCATGACTCTCAGCCTGTAAGTACGTTTTTATATTTAAAGAATTTGCCACTGACGATTCAAACGTGAGTTGAGCAGTGTAGAGTAGCACTTGTTGTTTGTCATTTCTCCGATCACAAATGCAGACATGGTTTTGTTTACGCAGTGCGATACACAACGCGTAAAAACAGTATAAGTCCTTATAATCAGTAATTATGTCCCCACTGGATGCAACAAATGCCTCGTTTATAATGTGTTTTACTGGTTTTGTCTCGTCGTGCATCACAGGCGCTCGTCGCACACACGGCATCACAGTATGGTTGTCACGAATCCTGTCCATGGACTTCCGTTCATTCACCACCAGAGGTCACCCTTTCCATTACATTGACTCTCGCACAACACAAATTGTTGCATAGCACCCCGGACTACATATCCCATCATTCATTGCACGGTTTGCACACTGCACTCATTACACGCAGCCGTTTCTTATCACCTCACTCACTATATAACACCCACTCAAACTGCCATTCTCTGCTGAGTATTGTTTAGCCTGTTCCCCGTTCCTAGTCTCTGTGTTTCCTTGTTTTGCCTTGCCTGTTCTCTCGGTTTCTGATCTTTGCCTGTTTTCCTGGATTTTTCCCTCTCGTCTCGCCCCTGTGATTGTCTGCCGATCAGTGACCTACACTAGCCCTAGGACTATTCTTGTGTTTTGCCCGCCATATACCTGTTTGCCATTGATTGACCCTGCCTGTGTTTTACCACTTCTCTTGTTAAATAAAGCTTGCACATGGATCCACACGCCTCTCGTCTCGTCAGCCCTGTTACAGAATACTCAGCCCCACAAGGATCCAGCAGCTTTTCTAAAGGACTCTGGCCAGGTATGGTCCATACCTGGCCAGAGTCCTTTAGAAAAGCTGCTGGGTGCAGTCACCCAGCTACTACATCTTCGGCAAGGAGGCCTTTCTATTGAGGAGTATGTTCACCGGTTCTGTGTGCTATCATATCAAGTTCCACTGTATGATGAAGTTCTGTTTAAAGACTTGTTCCGTTTTGGACTGGATGAACCCACAAAATCTTTGTTACCTGGAGGGGAATGTAACTGTAGTTTAAGGGACTTTATGGATTATGCTTTGTTGTCTGTTGGCTCTTTGTTTACTGTGGGTGTCGCGGAGGAAGAATGCGACACAATGTCTGTGACTGAAATGGTGGCTGTATCGGAGCACACTCACAAGATGGCAGACACAACAGCATCTAGTCAAGTAACGGTTGATCATCATGAGTCAGGTCAAGTCACAGTTTATTATCATGAGTCTAGTCAAGTACTTCCCATATGGGGGGTTGCTTTATGGTGTATCTGGGCCGTGTACTCCACCGCCGACTTGCTAGAGGCAGCAGCACTGACTACAACATCTCCAGAGGTGGCGGCTTACGCTGCAGAACCTCCCGAGATGGCGACACTTGCCTCAGTTCCTTGCGTGGTGGTGGCACCCAGCAACGCACTTTCTGCCTGTCCTATTCCGGCCAAGGATGCCACCTATGGATTCTCTGCCTGTCCTGTTCCGGCCAAGGAGGCCGCCTATAAACTCCCTGTCTGTCTTGTTCCGGCCAAGGAGGCCGTCGTTTTTCTGTCCTGTCACAGCTATAGAGGCCGTTTACGAACTCCCTGCTTGTCCTGTCACGGCTATGGAGGCTGTCGGTGAACTCTCTGCTCATCCTGTCACAGCTATAAGGGCCGTCTGCGAACTCCTTGCTCGTTCTGTCACGGCTATGGAGGCCGTTTGTGAACTTTTGTCTTGTCCTGACCCAGCCAGGGAGGCTGCCTCTGAACGCTCAGTCTTGTCTATCAACCCCAATGTTCTGTCTGTGTTGTCTGTCTCTACTCTCGTTGTTACAGTCTCCGCCATGGTCTCCTGGTCGGGGTGGTTCACCGGAGGGGTTTCCGGTTCTCTCTGCTCCGCCGTGGTCATTTTCTGCTCCGCTGTGGTGGCCCTCTGCTCCGCAGTGGTGGTCTACTGTCTGGCTCTGGTGGTTCTCTGTGCTACCGTGGTGGTCTTCTGCTCCGCCGTGGTGGTCTACTGTCTGGCCGTGGTGGTCCTCTGCTCCACCGTAGTGGTCTACTGTCTGGCTCTGGTGGTTCTCTGCTCTACCGTGGTGGTCTTCTGCTCTACCTGCTCCGCCGTGGGGGTCTACTGTCTGGCCGTGGTGGTCCTCTGCTCCACCGTGGTGGTCTACTCTCTGGCTCTGGTGGTCTTCTACTCCGCCGTGGGGATCTTCGGTCCCGTCTGCTCTGCTGTGGTGGTCCTCAGCTCCGCCGGCTCTGCCTCAATCCCTGGTCT
>NW_015505188.1:456639-462762 GCF_001515645.1 Sinocyclocheilus grahami | reverse complement strand
TTGCACACTGCACTGATTGCACTCATTGCACACAGCTGTTTCTTATCACCTCACTCACTATATAACACCCACTCAAACTGCCATTCTCTGCTGAGTATTGTTTAGCCTGTTCCCCGTTCCTAGTCTCTGTGTTTCCTTGTTTTGCCTTGCCTGTTCTCTCGGTTTCTGATCTTTGCCTGTTTTCCTGGATTTTTCCCTCTCGTCTCGCCCCTGTGATTCTGTCTGCCGATCAGTGACCTACGCTAGCCCTAGGACTATTCTTGTGTTTTGCAAATTCATATGTGCGCAAGACCGAGACCAACAGCATGTTTATCAGCGTGACAATTGCTTTTATACAACAATTCAATAAACAAGAAGTTTTATTATTGAGTATTGAGTAACTTACATTTTAGAGTCAAAATTCCTATTTATTCCATTTTTGTTCCTCAAATGAAAATAGTTCCAAATGAATCTTCGAGTAATGAGTGATTCATTATGTTTGAACAAACCAGTTGAGTAAATGATTCAATGAATCAATCATTAAGATGCTCGCTTGTTGCCACCTACTGGTGTAATGATATAACTTGCAGAAAGAGTCTGAAAAGTCCCTACCACTTATCAGTCTGTCTGAAACGCTCAAGACGAGTGGAATGATGGAAACATTGAAAAGTCCCAGTGGACTTTTCCTTGGACTGTATACCAAATTTGACACTAGGTCAGGATTTAACTGTTGCAACTGACTATAATATGTGAAATTGACTGGTTAGCATGGCTTTCTTAACCCCTTGCTGGTATATTTGGTAATTACATACTCTTCTTCTTTACAGCATACTTTTTTTATTTGACACCCACTCAAATGTAGCAATTTACATTGATGCTAATATTTGATTATATTACACATTTTATACTAGTGCCCAATACTTTTTGGAGTGCTCTTAAAGGCGTGAAAATAATTTTTCCCTTTCTGCTGCCATTTAAGTTACAGTAGCTTGTCACTCACTGCCGAAGGGTTTGATACTGTGCGTGTTCTTGTCGTGCCATCAGCCAGTCAAGAGTCCTCCAAAAGCCTAGCTTTCTCCAGATATTATAGGCTTCCTTGATATAATCACAGTAAAAATCTTAGTTAAAAATAATAGCTCATTGCAAACTGTGCAGTCACATCTCCACATATACCCTTCTAGTATTATTTCTACACTACAGAGGAATTTTAAAAAAGGACTGTATTTTTAATGCCAGCACATAACTCCATCATAAAGGGATATTGTTGGTCCAAGGTATCATTGATTCTGTTAAACTGATTTTGGTGTTGTACTGTGTGGTATCAGTCAACAGACTTTGAATTTTAACAGCGACTGATTATGAAACTTGAAATATGACACTAGTTGAAACATACACAATTAGTTATCTAATTTTATATTATATATACATAATATCTTTAGTTCTACAATGTATATTTTTTCATATTAATACATAATCTTACGAAACTTAAATTATAACAAGATATTAGAGTAAGATTTGCATTCTTTGGGATAGAAAAAGATAATTAATCTTAGATTAGATACAATTCCTCTACATCCTAGATGTAAGAAAGGTAGTATGTTGTTTCAGTTAAAACATCCGGTTGCTCAATCTGTAATTCTGTACAAATAGATTATGTGAAACACATTTTCACAACAGATCGATTTCAAAGAACATGGAATTGTGTTTCTTGGTAAGGGAAAGTATACAGACTTTGTCTGTAGTGCTTTTATTTGGAACAGTCTTAACATTGAACTTATTTTGCACTAGTCACATGAAAACAATTCACGTCACTTTATGATAAACTGACAAAAATGTACTGAAATGTGCCTCACATTATCTTATCATATCATATATTTACTTTACGCAATTGCTATTCTTTCAAAGGACATGGTCATAGATCGATATATATACAGTACATATATATATATAGTTTATGTAATTTGAAGTTGTATATTTTTTCTGTATTAAATCCAACTATTTAAAAAATAGATGCATCTTAACCATGCATCTTTAACTAGCCATTACCCATTATGAATATTTATAATATAAAATGAGAAATAATGGATTTTTCAGCCACTTATTTCTATTTGATATGTGAAAGACTTTTCATTATAAAAGTTAAGTATAATGTTTAAAAACAGTTAATGAAATTAAGTGACATTTGAGATTTTCAAGGAAGGTGGTTTCGTGAAATGTTTCGGGAAACTTCCCCCCCCCCCTCTCATAAGGAGATATAATCTGGTGGACAGCACATGCTCATGTTTACAGCAATGACTATGCAGAATCCAAGCCACATTCTTACCACATGCCTTCTTGGGCACTTGGCCAAATCAATTGGAGAAAAAACAAAACAAAATGGTTTTGTCAACTTAATTTGTAATTTTAATATGCATTTTAATATACATGTTTACTTTTCACAGTCTAACAGTGTGTTGAAAAGAGTTACTTCATTCATAAGAAATCATATGATAACGACTTTTCCATAAAAATATCAAATAAAAGAGATAAAAGATAGTACAAAAGATATATTTATAATAATCTAGAAAATATAGTTTCATGCAACACTCTTCCCAAAATTTTGTGGCAAGAATAATTTTCCAAGCATTAATAAAATGGATATATTTTACTCTTTAATTAATTTAACTTACAGTACTGTCCCAAATGTGGTACAGCTTGAGGTACTTGTTAGTTAAGCTATGGTATAGTCAGTATTAGAACTGAACCACTCAAAGGACATTTCCATAAAGTGCCAAGCTGCATAACAACTACATGTTGCATCTGCTACAGTGTAAATGTACGTAATATTTAATAATGTTTGTAATGTCCGGTTACAAACATTATTAGCTCTGCACTTGTAAAATCATACAGCGTAATTGTACAGCGTAAGAACAACAGGCAGCAGCTTCATGGTCTGAGAAAACAATAGAGATCTTAAATGTTCACATTTGCTTTGTAAAAATGAATGACGTGCCCCACAAAAGATTTTTATATAGTATGATTATGTAATCAGTCATAAGAAGCACATTGAAGACATCTATTATGTGTCTGAATACTTAGTCACATTCATCTCAAAAGACTCAATTGATGCCTTGAAAGATTTTAAGAGCTGTAAGTGCGGGCAAGAGGACTGAAACGGTAAAACAGAAGGAAGAAGATGCTTGTGCCCCATTAGGGGCACCTTGGGATGGGTTGTTTGCCGTTGAATTTGTGGAGTTTGTGGCTTTTGCAGGGAAGGAACCCACAACAGATGTCAGGAATGAGGCAAAGCTGGATGTTTTAGTGAAGACCTGGACATCTTGAACGTGAGCAGAGCGGGATGCTAGAGTGCTGTTGCTGGAGCTTGTGTTAGAGCTGCTGCTGTTTGTAATGCTAGTCTGTATGCTGCTCTGTAATGTCAAAACAGCAGCATGGATCCATGACTGACCCAGCTTACACATCAGCGGACCACCCTGATCACCCTGAGAGAGAAAGAGAAAACTCTTTACTGAATGTTACAAATTTTTTACATTTAATTTTAGTCATCTAGGATGCATTAAAGATTTTTGTTACAAAAGTATTTTTTCCCACATAATTGCTGTTATTTAGAACTTTCTATTTATTAAAGAATTCATCCAAAAGTATTGTGATTTCAACAAAAATATGAATATTTTCAACATTGATAATAAGAAATGTTTTTTTGAGCAGCAAGTCTGCATATTAGATATTAGAATGATTTCTGAAGGATCATGTTACACTGAAGACTGAAGTAATTGTGCTGAAAATTCAGCTTAATTCATTTAATTCATTCATTCATTAAGTCATCACAGGAATGAATTACATTTTAAGTTACTGTAAAAATATTCCAACTGTTTTACTGTTTTTTAAAAAATCTTAAAATCCCCATAAATTTAAACAGTAGTATACGCTATTTGAAAATACTTTACAATAAAGTTCCAGTTGTTGAAATTAGTTAATTCAGTAGGTAGCATGAACAATTTTAGTTTCAGCATTTATTAATGTTTGTTGTTAATTCATGTTTGTTCATAATGCATCAACTAATGCTAATTAATACAAACTCAAATGTATTAGTAGCATATGTAGAAATTAACATTAACCTAATGCTCTCAAAGTATTACTCATATTAGTTCATGTTACCTAATGCATAAACTAATAATAATGAATTAAACCTTACTGTAAACTGTAAATATACTTCCTTCCCATAAGCCTCAGTTTACTGGTATTTAACCATTCCTTTTTTTATCTGCAAGTACTTTTATTCAAAAAAATAATACAACATGTTGTTCTGTTTTTAAACAGAATTAACTTACCTCCTGTAAGTTCAAGGAACTTGTACAAATACTGTTGTTTGAGGACGAGTTTCCACAACTCACAACAGAGGTTTGGAATTCCTGAAGAGTTTGATTCACTATAAAAGGAAGAAAACTCATTCAAATGAAGGAGAAATGTAACAAAAAGTTAGCATAGTTAGCAGTTAGCATAGTGTTTCAAAGCATTCACACCTCCTCCTGCTCCTGAGCCCCATCCTGCCGCCCAGCACTGAGTGTTAGCGCTGAAGGTATTGTCTCCCATGTCCACACATATAGGCTGAATGAAATTTGTGAGGTTTGGTGCTACAGCCAACTGCAAGACTGCAATGTTGTCACCTGTACCATTGCTGAGTGTGATATTCGCCACTTTTATAGAGACCTCATTGGGGTTGGAGCCGTTCTGATTCAGACGGCCCAGGATCACGGTCCAGTGAGAGGCATTGGTGGATCTAAAAAAAAAGGAACTCTGTTGACTCAAATCATTTTGATTTCTCATCAAATGTTTTTGGTGTTTAAGTGCTATTACCTGGTAAAGCAGCTGGCAGAGCTCATGACAAACCGTTCAGCAATCAGCGTTCCTCCACAAACGTGACTGCCGTTAAACTGCAGGCTGGCCATCCATGGCCATACACCGGGAGATACGAGGGAGCTGTTTCCTCCAACACGGCTGTTCAGTTTGGCACTTCCACACACTACAGCTACAGTAACAAAGAGAAAGGGAACGAATGGCGGATTTTATCAGTCAAACATTTACTTAATTTGTTTTCTTTAATTCTTTCATACAGTGGAAAAATGATTTTGAAACCATTTTCAGTCAGAAATTGCTAGTAAATTTCAAAAATATTTACAATTAAACAGCAAATAACATTAAATTAAACGTAAAAGTAGAAAGACTGAAACAGTATTTTCTTGTAAAATATACTCCAATAATATTTGTCTTATTTACAGTTTCATTTTTACAGTTTTTTTTGTTACAATTGATAGCTGAGCACAGTTGATAGCTTAAAGAGCTAATAAATAAATAAATAGGCTAGCCTAGGCTACACAGTCACGCTTCATTAGCATAGAAAGCAGTGTAATGCATTGGGAGGTACAGTTTGTCGCAGAACTCAAAAAAAAAAAAAAAAGCTAAACATGTCACGTATGTTTGGAAAGCTGAGATTCTTGTGATTCGAATGATACAATCAACATAGCAGGTACAATCAGTGTCTTTGTTAGACCGGCCAAAATACTCCAAATGTTTCAAGAACAGCATGCAATTCACTTTGGGTATGCCTTTTTTTAGGCGTTTTAGGCTAATTTTACAGGAATGCTAAGGGTTAAGATAAGCTTTTAAAAATTCATGGTGTATACTACAGTCTTTTCACATTTAAAGCATTGTGTTACTTGCCGTCTTTATGATTAATTGTGAAATTTACAAGCAATTTCTGAGTGAAAATTGTTTCTACACCATATTTTTACATGCTTTTCAGCAGTACTGCAGCACACAGTGAGTGTATATTAGCACTGTTTGGCAGGGGCGGTTCTAGACCACAGTAACTGGGGGGGCCAGACAGGGGCCACTTGTGCTTTTAGGGGGCACAATTTTAAAATTCATCTTAAACTACTTTAAGTAGCCTATTATTCATTCAGTAATTTTTCACCATGTCATGTATCGCTGCAATCTAGATGTAATCTATTACAATTTCAACTAAAATGAATGTTTCATCATGTTTCATTTATTTGACAAATCATTTTGTATTGTAGTGTCAGAGGCATCATTTTTGAGGTGGCACGAATAAAGGGGGGGGGGGGGGGGGCAGTCTAAGGTGTCTCA
>NW_015505188.1:455980-456522 GCF_001515645.1 Sinocyclocheilus grahami | reverse complement strand
CTAGTAAAGTAGCCTAATAGTATTAATCTATTAACTTTGCATAAAAATTAAATATATATTAAATATATTTATATTAATTTAAACCATTAAATATATTTAATACGACTGACTTTGTATTTAATGTGAATTTAATAAAAACATAGTAAGTTACTAATTAGCCTATAACACTTTCATTGTACAAAAAGAGAGCAAAGAACATTTACACTTTCAAAGAACATTTTCACTTCAGTCCAGCGAATTCAAGCACTTTCAAACTCCCATAATAATCTCTCAAGCTGTTTACACTGTAAAATTAATATATTACTTAAATTGTACATCTTCACTTTGTTGTTTCTGATGAGAAAATTAGCCAGAGATTTCAATCAGGCAGCGCACGCAGTGACGAAACAGCGTGTTTCAGCGGTGACTCATCTGAACGCCTCTGATTGGTCTTTGTATTCATAAACTCAACATAATAGTATGGGATTGGTTATAATGTGCAGCGCTTTAAAAACATGTGTGTCTCTGGCTCTGTGCCAGCCAGCGAACGCAAATTTGAATTT
>NW_015505188.1:359975-455764 GCF_001515645.1 Sinocyclocheilus grahami | reverse complement strand
GCAAGGGGGGGCCCAAGCTTGGTGGCGGGGGGGCAAAAAGCGGCCCCCCCCCCCCCCCCTAGAACCACCCCTGCTGTTTGGTTAGCTTTTGAGATCTTATAGATCTTATAGAGTGACCCAGAAACGGCGGTGTGTCACGTCAGAATTTAGTTGCTAAAATAAAACATTTAGACACCAAATTACTTTTTTAGTTGATAAATTAATATTTCCCCCCCAAAAAAGTCTCATAATTCAGAGAGTAAGTCGATTAAGGGCTTTAAAAGATTTACTGAGTGAGTCTGGTTCAAGTCACAATTTTGATAGTTTTTCATGAAGAAAAAAAAGCTCATAAGTTTAATTTATTTGCGTTCATTGTTTTGTTTAGGAAACACAACGATGAACCGGCTCTAACTGTTGCCAACATCAAGTGCATTTTCATTTTTTTTTTTCTTGGTCACATTTTGTCTGGAGCGCTGCGCTGCGCTGCGCTTCTTTCACCTTGATTGGATATGACACTAGGAATTTACATCACTGATAATATAAATATGTGTTTAGCTAAGTGAACGCACCATTTACCTTTGAAAACAAGTATACATTTAAATACACAAAAGTCCTAGGACATGTAACTAAATGGACAATGTGTATGTATGGTTTATTGTGAATCTTATTTGACTTGAAAGAATCTTACGTGCAATGGTTGTAGTTGTAGTGGCGGCAGTGGTTGTCGTAATGGCAGGCACACTACTACAGCTAATTGCCAGGTCACCGTCGGTACCATTGGAGTTGAACGTAACAAAGCCTGGCTGGTTGGTGGTCATCTGCTCATTGATCCATTTCTGGTACTTAGACACTCGGGCATACACACCGGGAAGGTTAGGTAAAGCACAACCATTGCCGAAGCTCACAACACCAGACTGGACCCAGACTGAGTCCTGTTTGCTGACCAAAGGACCGCCGGAATCACCCTGTAGGATGAAGAACAGGTTAGTGACATGCCATGTATCCTATTCTACACATTCCAGTTGTAGTTCACAGGTGTAATTTGTAATATGATGGATATAATGGGAAGATAACATTGAATTATTTAATTTTGCAAACAAAAAATTGCCTTTATATCACACTGCTTCTCACACAATAGGGATGGGTATTTTATGAAAACATAAAGATATATAGCTGCCTTTATATTTTGAGAAGGGGATCCTTCATATTTGGGATCCCTTGTCAGTAAAAAGTTATAAAACCCCTGATCTATACACCAGTCTCACCTCTCCTTCATTACGGTACAAATTACATGAACATTTTCTAAACTAGGACAAATACACGTTTAATGCACAAATCAGATCCTTTAATATAATAATTTTACTAATGTATACAATATAAAATACTGAGTCATTGACTGTGCAGGCAAGATCTCAAATATTTGAGTTTTGCAACGAACCGGACAGTGTTTTGAAAGTGACTCACTAGGTTGAATTCAAAGTTTAAGAGAAACCCATTCTTTATTATTGATATTTTCACACTGAGGAATATTTGCAACTCATTAAAACTGGGAAATAACCAAAATGGATGTATAGGAGTTGTTACCTGACAGGAGTCTTTCCCTCCTTCTAGTGGTCCGGCACATAGCATGTTGTCTGTGATTGTTGAGACTCCATAAAGACACTTACACTGCCTGTTTCCAACAACAGGCACGTCCACTTCCTGTAGAATTTGCGGTGAGGGCAGGGAAGCTGTGAAATACATGAAATGATCAAATGTGCATCAGTACTGCAATAATACAGTATGTTGTGTATGATCAAGGTTAGTCAAATTAAAACTTTACCGCCAGTCCTAATGTTTCCCCATCCGGTGACCCAACTCACAGTGCTTTTAAAGAATGTACTGTTTGCTGAAGCCAGACAGACTGGTCTGATATTGTCAGTAAATGTCACTGGTGAAGACAGACGCAGAAGAGTGATGTCGTTGTCTTCAGTGATGCTATTGTAGTCTGGATGTTTTATGATTTCAGAGACATTCCTGGACACTTCATTGGCATTTGCTCCTTCCTGTGTCTGTCGGCCCAGGTACACAATTAGGTCACTGCGTGAAGTACTAGAATATGGTGGGAGAACAAGTGTTAAGCATTCACCACATCCACTGAATAAGTATTTTTTTTATATGATATAATTATATATGATATTTGCTCTATGACAGTTACTTTGCAAAGCAGTGAGCTGCAGTCAGAACCCATTCATTGTTGATGAGTGATCCACCACAAAAATGGCTACCGGCCCTGTGAAGGCTGGCCTGCCATGGCCAAGCACCAGCTGATGCATTCTGTCCTCCAACTATCTTTGTGTTGAGAGGTGCTCTGCCACACTCTGACAGGGACAAATGCAAATTAAACACATTTTAGACAAACAATTGGTCATAGCAACATTTTTGATAGGATTTGGCTATTTAAATTATGTGGTGAAAAACTAGTTACCATTCAGTTGTGCGTCACACCCTAAAAAAAAAGAAAGAAGTTAATTTCATTATAACTTCAGGGGGAAAACAAACAAACAAAAAACACAGTATATTATGCGATATAAAACTTTTTTTTCTATAAAAGAAAGCAATAGTTGTGTTAGTCAAAATGAAATTAGCTATACAATACAGGCTAAAAGTTTGGAATGATTTTTTTAAAGGTTTTTTAAAGAAGTCTCAGCAAGGCTGCATTTACTAGATCAAAGATTCAGTAAAAACAGTAATATTACGAAATCTTATTCAAATTTAAAATAATTGCTTTTTACTTTAATATGATTTAAAATGTAATGTATTCCTGTGATGGCAAAGCTGAATTTTCAGCATCATTACTCCAGTCTTCAGTGTCACATGAGCCTCAAGAAATCATCCTAACATGCTGATTTGCTGCTCAATTAACATTTCTTCTTCTTATTATTATTAATGTTCAAAACAATGTGCTGCATGATATTTTTGTGGAAACACTACCATTCAAAAGTTTGGTGTAAGTAAGATGGAAAATAAATAAACAAATAAATAATAAGGGACAGCAAAGACATTTATAACATTATAAAATATTCATATTTCAAATAAATGCTGTTCCTTTAGATTAATAATGGTTCTTATTATTATCACTGTTGAAAACAGTTTTTTGCTGCTTGATATTTTTGTGGAAATGGATTCTTCAATGTATAGAAAGACATGGAAGAATCCTGAAAAAAAGTATGACCGTTTCCACAAAAATATAGAAGTGCAAATACTGTTTTCAATAGTGATAGTAATAAGAATCATTATTAATAATTGACTATAAATAATAACGGAGCAGCAAATCAGCCTATTAGAATGATTTCTGAAGGATTATGTGACACTGAAGACTGGAGTAATGATGCTGAAAATGTTGTTTAAAATGTAATACATTTGAAAATACATTGAAATACAAAACAGTTCTTTTAAATTGAAACAATATTTCATAATATTGCTGTTTTACTGTTATTTCAATTACTCCAAACATTTGACTGGTACAGTATATAGTATTACAGTTTATAAAAATTCTTTATCCTTAAATAATAATTATCCAACAAAAGAGCTTACCTCTCAATAGAAGAGCGACGGAAAATGCTACACTGAGTATGTTGATCATCTTCATCATTGTCATCGCAGCACAGCTCTGATATCTGCTCTTAAATATCCCTGACTGTTAACCTGTTTCCTACACGCCCACACACTCTCTCATCGCATTTAAACAAGGTACGCCTCCGTCAATCTCAGTCTGTAAACTCTTTCATTGTTCATGCGTGTCACTCACTGAGGAACATGTATGTCTTCAAGTGAGATAAGGGACATCCTAGTGACTCTAAGTCATGCATAATTCTGAAATCTGAAACTTGTTCAATATGTTAGAAAAATGTTTGCTTATTGATAATAGTTTTTTAGTACATGACTAAGGGTGCTCGAGGTGCGTTTAGTGTTTCTGTCAGATTTTGAAACATGTAACTATAAGGCGGAATTTCTGGTTGAATTTGTGCAACGTCATTCATATGGAAACAAACACTTTTTAGTACGAAAAATCCCTAGCCACTTTCCTAAATGTAACCATACAAATATCACCAATTAATCACCAATTCGTCCAAATGTAAAATAGTTACTAATTGCCATGAGAATGTGTTGCATTTCCCTGAAAACCTGTAATTGTGTTATTTTTATATTATAGGCTATCTAACTGTATACTGTGAAACTGCAGAGATGAGTTAAAAGTTCAGTGACCTACAAATGTCAGGCATAAAAGATCATTTGACTGTTACAGTAAAAAGTTGTCATCCCTCATTCTTCCGAGAAGGAAAATTATTTTGACTGTATGATCTAATTACAATAGAATTGTTTCCAACAACAGGGTGAGTCATGTACAGCAGAAATCACCTGCTTATGCCCGGAGGAAACAAGTTGCATGCCTCTGGTAAAATGAAATGGTCACAAGCTAACATTGCTGTAATAAAGTAAACATAAACTAAAATATTTTAGGCCCTTATATACCTTTTTTCCCCTCCATTTTTCATCATTTGTTTCACATTTTTATTTCAAACAAAATGAAAAACACAGTAAAGGGCTGTTGCCTAATGATTCCAGAAAAAAATTAGGCTACAATAGGGTGACAGTATAGTGTCAAAGTTCTCACCTAAATCTAAAAAAAGTATATTTTCTTGTCTCTACTAATTATAATGACATATTTTCAATTGTCAATCATGATTAAGTCATTTAGTTCAGATGATTAATGCTCACTATGCTGTTGCATAAGGAGAGGTTAGGTTATGGATGGTAGATTACTGTGAGAGCACAACTTACTGCTGTATAATAATCAAGTTCAGCATTACAATGCTATTATGCTCACTGGCAGGTTTAATCCAGATGCATAAAGGTGTAAACCCAGTATGAGATGTTTTTTAATTTACAATACTTTGCTTATTTAATACTTAATTAGGCAAATGATGCCAATGAATCAGATGTTTAAAGAAGGACATTTAAATCACATGTACACTAAGATCAAATAACAGATTCTGTGAGTATCAAGTCAAACTAGATCTTTCTAATCTCAAATTACATGATTTATGTTTGTTTTTAAATGATTTTAATTGCTTGTTTGCAGTCCAAATATGGAATGGAATGCTTTTCAGTGCTATCAGGAAGACATTCAAAATGTTTACTGTTGGAGGACTGAGAAACACCTGTGTATCTTAATTCCAGTCATGAAATAAAAAACAACAAGTAATGGGTTTGTGTTCTTTTCCCCACAAAACTATTTTTTGTACAATACAGTATAACTCTCTCTATGAATCTGGGGCCAGTTGCACAGCTGCACAGCTGCTATGTTAAAACTGTGTCTTAAGAACTAGTCTGACCGGCTAGTAGTTAGACAAGGGATAATCAGTCCTTTTGGACCCAAATTAGACCAATCTACCTTTTTATGTAACTGACTTACAAAAATGTAGCTTTAAGACCAGGGTCAGGAAAGAACCTCAAGCCAAGACTCAAACTCAGGTCATCCAAAGCGAACTTCTGTACCGACATTTAAATCATGCTAAGAGCACTGCTCCCATCTGTATCATCTAGTCCTAAACCAGGAAGCTTTAGTCATTAAAAATAGTTTTAGAAACCTCCTTCTGTGTACAGTCCAGTCACAGTGTTATTCAGTTTAGAAGGTTTGTCTTTTTGTGTCTATCGCAATTTTCAATGTACATGTACTGAAATGTAAAAAAGGTTTACTTGTTATTTTTATTATTATTGCTTTCGCAAATAATCATCAAATAAGGGATATCTTACTGGACTCATTAAGATTAACTTATAGGGACGTTTTACAAGATAAAAACTATTTCAGTTTTTCTCCTTTAAAAAAATCTAATTTTTATTAAATTTGTTACTTGCTGTTTCCTTGTAATTATTTGTGAAATCCACTAGCAATTTCTGGAAAACAATTGTAGCAGTCACTCAAACCACACAAATTTTCACATTTTCATAAAATGACGTTTTGAACAGCTACGGATAGCCTTTCCTAGCTATGGATATTGTAGTGTCAAACACAATTAAGCATGATGCAGTACTGAAGCTAATTGCAGTTGATTTGAAAAGTATAAATTAAACAGGTACTAAAAAAAATTTTCAATGTACATGTACTGAAATGTAAAAAAGGTTTACTTGTTTTTTTTATTATTATTGCTTTCGCAAATAATCATCAAATAAGGGATATCTTACTGGACTCATTAAGATTAACTTATAGGGACGTTTTACAAGATAAAAACTATTTCAGTTTTTCTCCTTTAAAAAAATCTAATTTTTATTAAATTTGTTACTTGCTGTTTCCTTGTAATTATTTGTGAAATCCACTAGCAATTTCTGGAAAACAATTGTAGCAGTCACTCAAACCACACAAATTTTCACATTTTCATAAAATGACGTTTTGAACAGCTACGGATAGCCTTTCCTAGCTATGGATATTGTAGTGTCAAACACAATTAAGCATGATGCAGTACTGAAGCTAATTGCAGTTGATTTGAAAAGTATAAATTAAACAGGTACTAAAAAAGAAACTAATACAGACATGATATGAACCACTGTCAAAGACAAAATAATCAGTTTCAACTTATACAAAACACAAGGGCTAAACAGCACACTGAAACTAATGGCAAAACAAGACACACTTGCCAACCAGTGCAGGATGAGTGAAAAGAGACATGACAAGAACAAGACACACAAAAACTTCAAAAATAGAAACCCTACTATTTTCTTCTAACTAATAAATGAACTAAGTAGAAGAATATTTTTGGGCTCTCATTTGGAACAGCTTTCTGCTTTCACTGCTCTCGAACGAAATAAAGTAGTCCTGTTATTATGACAACTATATTCTTTCTATAGCATCCGTTTCCTGGTATTTGGACTTTCAAGTAATTTTATTACAAAGATGATGCTGCTTGTTGTGTACTCAGAAGAAAGAACTTGTTCTGTGTAAGTTCAAGGTTAGTACAAATAATGTTGTTGTGCTATAAAATCTTTAAAAAAACAACAACACCTGTCTAACACAGGTAATTTTTCTCAGCAGCAAAATCTGACAAGCAGATGATTTAAGCAAACACTTCCATTTGCTTCAAAATTGCAATAATAAATTGATCCTTTTTAAGATTTGTATTTCCTTAAGGTTTCCTTGAAAGAAGGACATGCTTTAAGGACTGTAATGGTGGTACAAAAAGTGTCCGGTTTCAAGCTAGGTGCACACTGTACGATTTTGGGCACTGTATGATTTAGCCATTTGAGACAACTTTAATGATTTCTAAAGGATTCCTCTGATCCTAGGCCGAAATCTGTAGTCATGTTCACAGACAGCCAATTAGTTAACCTGATGATGCAATTAGTGTGACAACAACAAAATACCTCATGCTCCACACACCATCTTTGTTTGATCCATTTTTCTTTTCAAGACAAGCCATGATCAAAATTAATGCTAGAGACTTTTTGTTTGCTAGCCACCATTTTTATCCCACATGTAAATGTGGCTCATTACTGAAAATGTCATGAATTGACGATATAAAACTTGAGTCTTCTTGTTTCCGTCCGTTTTTATCGAGTCTTGACTGTACAGTCTGACATTAATGATAGCTGAGATCCCACATTGTGATATGGCTTATAGCTGGGCTCATGTTTGCACAGTCTGACAAGCAACAATCGTAAAGGACTATTATACAGCGTGCACCTGCGTGGCTTGAGACAGCAGCAATATGATCCTAACAAATATATGAATGAACTTTAACATGAAAGCAAAAAGAGAATAATAGGCAGCTTAAAGTTAAGTAAAGGTCATCTTAACATGCAGTTAAATCAAGAACAAAAGAAAAAAAAATTTATTGGTACGTAAAAAAGAAGAAGTTGGTTCTCATTCTTTATTAAATGGCCTAAATATAGTAACATTTTCTCAACAAAAGGGCGATATATGGACAGCAGGCATCAAATGGCTCAGAGCTGAGTAAAATGAGTCATAAATTCAGTAGTAAATATTGAAGATGTGGCTTTATGCAACTTCAAAAATTGCTTTTGCTCATAGTAGTATTTTATGATTAAGCAAACAACCAAAAATATCAACAAGCACCGTTTTCACGTTTTCCAGGTTTGTTCATCAGCTATCTGCTGGGTTAAGTCATGCACACAACACAGGAAATGCCATTTACTAAACTGTTCACTATGAATAAAAGAGATCATCTGTGAAAATCCAATGCAAAGAAACAATGACAACACTGTAAAAAATTGCTGTAAAAAAATGGCCAAAATCTGACGGTAATATACTGTTTTCCATTAAAACAGTAATGTACTGTAGAAAACAATGCATTCTGGGCAATATTTTGCCTTTTAAGAAATTGCTGTTAATTTACAGCCATTTTTAATAGTACTCTACTGTATTTAAGTAATACGTTTTTTTACTGTTTGCAATGCACTGTGGGCTGTGTTAAATACTGTACAATGCAGTATTTATATATATATATATTTTTTAATTGGGTGTACAAGTTTGGTCAAAGTGTGTTACTGTTTTGTCAGTTTGGTTAATTTGCAATTTTCAAGCATCCAAAATCATTTTCAGTTAGGTACTTGTGATGACAATTTTTTACAAACGTCATTTGTAAAGCACTTTTTTCCCGAAGAAGACACAAGTTCGAAGGACATCTGCTATACATCGCCATTTGCCATCCGAAGTCCTTCAACTGCATTGACCTGCATCTGCACCTACATGGTAAAAACATTTTCTTATATTCTTCTTTCTTATATAGCTAGTGAGTGTATGGTTTTAAAATGTCTCTTCAGCGCTGAAATGTGAGTAACGTTAATTCAAACATTACACGCATTTCCTTTCTGACGTATTTTAGCCGAAAATCAAAGGATGTTTAGTGTAAACACTTATTCAAAATGTTGTTTACATGGAATTGACTGCCTTGAGCAATTGTATGGCAATCGTGTATGCTGCTTTATTTCACTTCAGAATTCTAGATCTAATGACTGTAGATAAAATAACAAAAGCAAAATACCTTTATTTTCCAGTCTATATTCGTTCAGTTAGATTTCGCACTGCAAAACATCCATGACACTGACAGCTGTTAACTTATGCATTCTGGCAGGTAATCATGGCCACCCGACGTGAAATATATAAACAATTTTAATAGCACAGCCATTCAAAACCCAAGGGTCTACCGTGTGCATGTAAAGCTATCAATGACAATCATTTTGGGCGGGAATTACTGTAAACACAGATATAGGTTACCAGTCGCGTCTAAAGTGAATGTAAACAGACTGGCCAAAAAATCAGGACAGGTTTGAGAACCACTGAATTAGACCAACCACAGTTGATACCATTGTAGCTGAACATTTGTCCAGGTGTTAGTTATTCAGTTTATTACCATCTATACAAAAGGTAACATCTTAGGAATAATTTTGTGCTGTAATACAAACATGGACCATTCAGTGAATCTGAACAGTAGAAACGTGTAAAAAAATAGTTGTTATGGAAGTAGCAGAGTTATGGAAAAATTTGTTGACTTGAGACACGCAGGAAGCATTTTGTTAGTCAACACTATCAGCAATCTCCTTGTTATCTCTACATCGACAATTCTAGAGTTATTTTAATCAGATATTTTGTTTGCTGATGTTTTACAGAGGTACCAGTTGGAATACTTTAGGAGACAACATGCAGCCAGGTCATCATGGTTAAGTGGGTGTAAAATGACAAAGTCATTCACCTAGGTCCTAGGACTAGGACTAGGACTATTTTGAAAAGGTACACATGCCTCCTCACTGGAACGTTTAATAAAGTGCAGAAAAAAATCCTGAACAAATGTTTTTTCACTAAAATGGTTTTCACTAAATTTTTCACTAAATTTGTTGCATGTTCTTATTAGTGCAGATCCAAAAATGTTCCAAAATGTTCAAAAAATGTTAAATGTTAAATGTGTTTAATCTCAGGTTGTCATGTTTGTTTGTGTCTGTTATTTATTTATTTTTTATTGTTTTTGTTTGTTAGCCAAAATCTGTCTTCTCCGGTTTTTTACCATTTTTTAGTTTTGAATTCTTGTTAAATGTTGACTGCTCTTTTAAATACTTGATTTTGATTTATATCTTTTAAGTGTTTGCTTGTTTTTTTAGGTCTTTCAATATAATGTATTTTAAGTAGATGTGCGTAGCCCACAGAACAATAATGTTCTACTGTAAATCTAATTACAACATCATTGGTTACTTTAAATTCACTCTTTACAAAGGCTTAAAATAAATCTAAAAAAGATTTGAAATAAATTAAATAATGAATCTTCAATCTAATTATTTCTATCCATTATTTTATGCCTCTGTACAATAAAGAGTGAATTTAAAGTAACCATAATGATGTTGTAAATTGAAATAATCACAGACATGTACTGCATTACATTTTTACAGAAAAAAGCTGTTAAATAATTCACAGTATGAATACTGTAGAATTACAGTAGATTGCTGGCGACTCTGCTGCCAGTATTTTACTTAAAAAAAAACCCACAGAATTATACTGTATTTCATTTTTACGGTAATAAACTGTAAAATAATTTCACAGTATGAATACTGTAATTTTTTTTTACAGAATTTATTTTACAGTGAACCCTAGAGAAAGACTGAGAGGAGGAAGAAGAGAAAGAAGATGAAGTACAGAAGGAATTAAAGAGAGATTGTGTAAGAAGAGAGGACAGCAAGGTGGAGGAGGGGAGAAGGGAAGACACAGCGTCTCAAATGAGATGGACAGATTCAGTTCACTCAAACTGACTGTGTTATGAATCATGATAGGTCTATTACTGCGACCCCATCCCCTTTTATGTCTTATATGTGTGGTTTAATGGCTCTGTGGTGGTGGATCTTCATGGAACCATCAATGGGAATAAATAACCTGTATTTTTCTTTTTCCTTTTCTTTCTTTAAAGGGATTGTAGGCTTTTTTTAAATGATAGAATAATATGTTTATGAGTTTAACTGGTAACTGTAACTGAAAATATTCAGGTGATAGGTTTCAGGTATTTTTTTCGTTCAGTTTGACATCTGAACCTTTGATGGGTTTCTTTATAAAGTTTTTGCATCAAAATGACTAAAATCTCTATTGTCTCTTGTTTTTAAAAGTCAATTTTTAAAGCTAAAAATGTTTACCGTTTACTTTTAAATACTTACATTCAATTAAATATGGATACTTTTCTGGCTAGGTACTAGGTACTTAATTTGAATAAAAATTTGGACATATTTTTGACATATCTATACTAAATTAAGCAACAATTTGTCAGTACTTTATACACGTCTGTGGGTTGTATAGTGACATGACATGACAAGAGTGACATGAGGGTAGCTAAATGATGACAGATTTTAGGTGAACTATGCCATGGGCAACATGGTTACATGGTAAAAACAACAAAAACAAAAAAAACATTGAATTTGACACATTGAAGAAAAAATCTTGACTAGAGGTTTCAGAAAACTAGAGCTGAATTGCTCAACATTAGGTCACAAAGCACAGCAAGAAAGTTTGTAATCTTTCTCTGTCTCTCTAGAACAGTTCTGAGAATCCACAGCTTGATTGCAAACCTGAGTGGGTCAAAGTATGTTTATTTCATCAGACTGTAAACCTTTTTAAAACCTAGAACACTGTTTTTTGTTACATGCACTCGCAGGTAAACACTAAACCTGTTTGTCCTGTCATGTCCTCAAATTACTGTATACAAAACAAACTAAACTTTTTGAGATCAACATGCGGTGCATGCCATGCCAGTGTTGAAAAAAATCCATGAAATTACGTCATTAAAATGTTCTTGGCAATTGCTGCTTTTGTAAAAAACTTTTTTTTCCCCTCAGGTAAATATTTGAAGTATGTCTGGAATCAAGATTTTTTTGCATTGTATATTGGTTGGTAAGTTGGTCCACACAATTTTTAATAACCCAAATCAAAGAAAATATACAGATTGTTCACATGTTCTGTGTGCAGAAAATGCTTCAAAAGTACATTGGTTTTAATAATTTATAATGGGTTCGGTTACAGATTTTTAATCATTACATCCCTAACAGGCTTTATGTGAAATGTCACTTTTTATTAGAGAGACAGTGACATACAACCTACATATTAATGTATTCAGAACTTTTTTAATCATTTGTACAGTATTTTTCACATATTTCTCCAAAGTAACATGAGGAAAGTGCAACAACTCTGAAGAAGTCCCCTAGTTGTATAAGTAGAATGAGGAAGAAATATTTCATTTCAACAGTAATAGAAACAAGGAAGTCATGTGGAGCATTAAGTTTGAGTATTTTTTTGATGAAATGTGATAATACAGGGTGTGAACAAATCTTTAAAAGAAAAAAAGTTGTCAGATCTACTCTACTTCCATCTAGAGGACAAACATTTAATCTGCATCAAGTTGTAGGAGACAGCTCAAGTAGGCAACAACAAAAGAGAGCATGTGATCCGAACAACTGACTCCTTCAGTAATTACAAAATTTATAGCAACCGTTTTGAAAGTTGCAGACTGTACCACCTCTTCAAAGAAAAGAGGATTTATTTAATTCCTCTGACACTGAGTTTTTAGATATTTGCATAAACACAGAGAAAGCAGGTGAGAGAAAGAGTGAATTTGTAGAATGTTTGAGAGATCAGAAGAAAAAAAAATCATGAAGGAAGGAGTGACAACAGATGAGTGAGGCAGAGGGGAAGTGTGACAGATAATGCTTCCCAGACTTGGCTCAGTTCCTGTTGTGGAGGGGTGAATCATGGATTTTCTCCATGTAGGATGAGGGAAATGACCAAGGATTTCTTTTTCCTGATTAACCAAGCATGCCTGCGCCTTCCAAGCCTTTCCTGTCTGTACAAGGGACTTTGTGTGTGTGTGAGTGTGTGTGAGTGTGTGTGTGTGTGTGTGTGTGTGTGAGTGTGTAAACATACTTAACTATAGTTTGGGGAAAATACTAGCCCCAAACGTGAGCTAAATCTGACAAAACCGTCATTTGGGGGCATCCAAGGGTGTCATAAATTCAGGGGAAAAAAGATTCTTAAGAAAAGTAAATACTGTTTTGTTTCTAATAAAGCTAAAGGTTTTATATTAGTATTACAGTACATTGCTCTGTATACACATATTTTTTTGAAGTTAAAAAAATTGGGGTTGGTATAAGGTTTTTAATGCTTTAAGAACATTTAAGACATATTATTACAATTTCAAAGAGTTGTTTTTTTTATTTTTAAATATTTTAAAACGTAATTTGTTTTCCTTTTTTTAATGGCAAAGCTGAATTTTCAACAGGCATTACTCGAGTGTCTCATGATCCTTCAGAAATCATTCTAATATGCTGATTTGCTGCTCAAGAAACATTTATTATTATAAATATGATCTTATTGTTATTAAGTTATTCAGTACTAACTTCTTGTTTATTAAACTGTTGTATAAAAGCAATATCACACTCACGATCATGCTGTTGGTCAGAATATCTATGTGATTACCTGCAGTCTCGTGATTACATTATTATTCAGAATATCAGGATATTCAGAGCAGCACTATTGATAGTATGATATTGCTCAATTATATACTGGATATGAGATACAGTAGCAGACACAAAATATCATTGCTTGTTGATGAAATACATTAAAACCAGAGAATAAAAAATGTTTTGCATGACATTTTATTAATTTCCACAGACGTATAAATAACATATATTTAAGACTGATATTTACACTCTTAAAAATAAAAGGTTCCAACGGGGGTTTGGGCAGGGATGCCAAGGTTCATTCTGGTTTCCCAAACGAACCCCTCAGTGAACAGTTCTTGAAAGAACCATTTTTTTTCGTAGCGCAAATAGCATTTTAATAATCTAAAGAACATTTTTATAATATAAAGAACCTTTTGTGCAATGGAAAAGTTCCATGGGTGTTAAAGGTTCTTCATGGAACCATCAATGCTAATAAAGAACCTTTAGTCTTAAGAGTGTACAGGTTTTCCAGGTCTGTGGGAACATGACATTTATTTTTCATCTCTAAGACTATGAAAAACATGCATGCCTTACAGAGGCCAGTAAAACTCTAAATCACACACATTTGACTCTCTCTCGCTCTCTCTCTCTCTCTCACACACACACACACACACACACACACACACACACACAGACATTTATTTTTCATCTCTAAGACTATGAAAAACATGCATGCCTTACAGAGGCCAGTAAAACTCTAAATCACACACATTTTTCTCTCTCTCTCGCTCTCTCTCTCTCTCACACACACACACACACACACACACACACACACACACAGCCAAAGCAGCCATTTCAATTATACGCAAACTGCATGTAGCTGCATGTTCTCAGCACAGCATGTTGCTGCAGAGTCTCACATAAGCATGTCACAGTCACATTTTGGCTGCTCTGCTGTATGGTCGCCAATGGTGACAGAAGCTTCCTCTCAGGCATGAGCCGGGCTGGGCATCAGGGGGTCCCACCATAGAAACAGAATGAGCTTCAGTTCATTGGGTCCCACGGGCTAGCGCTGGGAGTCACATGGTACCACTGTGACCAACCCCCCCCCTTCCTCTCCCTTAAAATCCATGCGAGTGGGGGAAGGGTATGAGAGGAGGGAAGTGGGGAGAGAAAGAGGGAGGGTTGAGTTGGAAGCATGAAGGCAGGGTGAAAAGTGTGAAGCAAACAAACGAGTGAGAGGGAGTCCCACATCCTCCGGCGTAATGGAGAAGAGGAAATCATAGCCATAGCCCTGACCCTGTGCACATAGCCAGGAGCAAAGGATCATAACTAGACAGACAGAGAAAGTGACACAGATAATAGGAACACTCCGGAGCATTTGACTGGATAACAGGCTGTCGGAGAGGGAATGTATCTCGGTGGCTCATCTTCAGGGAGCCTCCCGGCTACGTAAGGACGTCTGTGGATTTTTGTAAGGATTGCTTAATTAGGGAAGATACTTTAGGAATATTGCACTGGGAAGCCGGAATAGTGTGCCATGAGTGGGAACAGGAGGCGGAAGAGGGATTGCTGAAGCATGGAGCAGGTGAGCGATACAGCCTGTGTACAATTACACAGAACAAACATGTTTCCCGTTTCATGCCAGAGATGCTTCGGGCAAAAGCAAATAGCACAGCAGGATGCTCGCATCAATCTCTAACAGCTAAACAATCCTCAGTACTACCGTGTGGATTTTTTTAAATGTTTTTAGCTTATTCTGTTCATGATTTTTTTCTTTGTGATGGTGATGTCATTCAAAGAACATCATATAGCATTTCATATATAAAGGGTGTTGGAATCAGAATCACAATTTGATTTGAATATAGCCTTTTTTATTTGCCATATCACTGCTTAAAATCAGATATGAGTAACCTTATGCTCTGCTTTGCATGAGAGCAATGCACCTAAAACACTAGCATGCAGAAACCAGTCCAGACAAGTACATCATATTTGATAACTGCGGATTTAGGTAAGCATTGTACTGAAGTTTAGGGGAGGTGGCTAATTTTGGGCTTGAAGAATATGACAGATTTTTTAAGTTTAGTCAAACTTGATTAATCCCTATGGGGAAATTACTATTATTTAGTAGGGTTACAGAGGTGCTTCTGTAATCACAAAAAAACAGAATGCTAAAAATATTGGAAAAGGGAGGAGACAAACAACTGGCAAGGGATATGTATATATTAAATTAATATTTCTCAGACTCAAAGAGCTCAAAATGCTCATAATGCTTGATTCACACACACACACAGACACACACACACACACACACACACACACACACACACACACACACACACACACACACACACACAATTTATAGACATTAAACAATTAAACATGTACTGAAGTTTAGGGGAGGTGGCTAATTTTGGGCTTGAAGAATATGACAGATTTTTTAAGTTTAGTCAAACTTGATTAATCCCTATGGGGAAATTACTATTATTTAGTAGGGTTACAGAGGTGCTTCTGTAATCACAAAAAAACAGAATGCTAAAAATATTGGAAAAGGGAGGAGACAAACAACTGGCAAGGGATATGTATATATTAAATTAATATTTCTCAGACTCAAAGAGCTCAAAATGCTCATAATGCGTGATTCACACACACACACAGACACACACACACACACACACACACACACACACACACACACACACACACGCACACAATTTATAGACATTAAACACTCCACTAATATACATTGATTTTGAGTAGTATGTATATATATATATATATTATACATTACAAAATTAAAATGTATGCATTTCTTTCCAGTTGTTGCTTGCTATGAAGTAACACTAAAGAGAAACAAGGATGCTTATTCCCTGGGCTGAATTTGCTGCCTGAGCATTATGTCACAGTCTCAATAGTCTTGCTCCTTTGGGACAGGGATGGTTGTGAGACACCGTGACACTGCAGTTTGCTTTTGTTTGCATTTCAGTCACATTTGAATGCCATTTAGCAAAATATTTATTTCCTAAACAATCTTCCCCTCTCTTTAAGCAGGTTGCACGCTGTTTTTCCCGCTCTCCTGAGATTAATTATTCATGCCCTCATTCAGAGGGGGACACGGCATGTCCTCAGACACATCTTGCACGGGGCTAACGTCAACCAGGTGATGTCATCCCCATGCAATAGTAGGGATGTCACTTGAGTAGGACAGTTGTATTATTACATTGTGTGAATGTGTGTGAGAATATAAATATGAATACACAACACATCAAAAATAGCAGCACCACTGGAATATAACGTTTGTCATTATATTCCTTTTAAGGCTATTTAAAACAACATTTAATATTAGCTTTATATCGGTGGGGTGTTTGTCTATAAAATCAATCATCAGTTTTTTGGGCTCTCTGAGTTTGAGAAAGTGATTTATGTTTGTTTCATGACATATTTATTTGTAACATGCCTCCTTAGTTTGATTTATGCTAATATCGTGGTGCGGATGTTTCACATAATATCTCAGATTCCTATTTCCCCTGTAGATTTACAGTGTTTGACATTCAGAAATATCTGGATGGCCACTCACATGTAATTGAGTGTTATGAGAGGAATAGGAAGAGGCTTTATGGGCAGAGCAGGTCAGTGCTGAACAGGGACCCGATCTTATCTCCAAATGTCTGTTTATTTGTGTAAATGTATTGTCATGGAAAAATGCCAACAGGCACTAATGACTAACTAGCCAAACAACAGACCACCATGGACTGAGAGTAGCAGTAGATCGATACTATGAAAAAAAAAAGAGTCAGTAATAACACATCTTTGCTCTAATTGGTGCAGGGAAGCATAAGGTAAAAGATGCTTCACATACTTAACATATTCCCTGGACTATGATACAGTCCAGAATGTGTGTGTGTGTGTGTGTGTGTGTGTGTGTAACAACAGACCACCATGGACTGAGAGTAGCAGTAGATCGATACTATGAAAAAAAAAGTCAGTAATAACACATCTTTGCTCTAATTGGTGCAGGGAAGCATAAGGTAAAAGATGCTTCACATACTTAACATATTCCCTGGACTATGATACAGTCCAGAATGTGTGTGTGTGTGAAGGTCGTTTCATTGATCAGGTGTATGGATGGAATGGCTGTAGGACAGTAACAGTAGCTGACTCTGTGAGCACAAGTGCAAATCAACTAAAAATAACAGCTGAGTTCATCCTGCTATTTTCTTAGCAGCTCTGTTTGCAGCTCATTCTTCTCTTGTCAAAAATGGTAAGTTATCTTATGATATGTATAAAACAGGCCCATGAGACAAAACACAGCTGCAACTGTAGTCAGTAATGCAGAAACAGTTGCTGGCAGTGTGCTCATGGGATACAGGTTAAGATGACAAAATGAAAGACGTGGCTATAGATGAATCAGTCCTAATGTGGAAAAGGACTCAGTTGTATTATTTGGCTTTCAATCAGGTTCAACTGATTTTGTCAGTATTTATTGGTATGTAATATGCAGCAGTTATTGATAAACTTTGTCTCACTTTTTACTTTCCTTCACAGGCCCTCTTATTAGGTGTGTTCAACTTCGGCTGACCTTACCGATTGGGGTGGTTTGCCTCTTGCAGTCAGTGTTGTCCCCTAGTGAAACTCTCACGTTGTTTGATTTCTTTATCACAGATGATGTGGATTAGATGCAACATCTGTCAAATAAACAGACATTTCAGATGTTTACATACAGCAACAGAAAGATTTTTATTCAGTACTATCTGTACTGCTTTATAGAACTTGATGCCATACATCACAGTGACGTGGTGTCGGAACAAGTCAGATAAAATTTCTAACCAACACACATAGCCTACTTTCTTATTTCAGATCCTCCCCACCAGCTTGTCTTAAAGGAATAGTTTAACCAAAAATGTAAATTTGCTGAAAATGTACCCACCCTCAGTCCATCCAAGATATAGATTAGTTTTTTTCTTCTTTAGAACAGATTTAGAGAAATGTAACATTAAATCACTTGCCGACAAATGGAACATCTGCAGTGAATGGAAGCCATTAGAATGAGAGTTCAAACAGCTAAAAAAACGAAACAAAAAAAAAAACATAATAAATCACAAGTAAGTTACACAACTCCAGTTCATTAATTAAAGTCTTGAAGCAAAATGCTACGCATTTGTAAGAGGCAAATAAATCATTAAGGTGGTATAACTTTTAACTATTGCTTCTGGCTAAATCCAAGACCATAATTCATATTAATACTTCCTTTTTCACTGGAAAAAGCAATACTATGGATAGAGGACTATAACATAGATGAAAACAACAGTTTGAAGTTAAATAGCCTTAATGATGGATTTTTTTTCTAACAAACATTTCGCTTTTCACTTCACAAGTCATCGGTTGATAGACTGGAGTCGTGTGGATTACTTGTGGACTATTGTGATGTTTTTATCAGCTGTTTGAAAACTCATTCTGGTGGCACCCATTCACTGCAGAGGATCCATTGGTGAGCAAGTCAAGTAAGGCTAATACTACTACCCTAAATATTTTCACTCAATATTACATTACACCACCTACTGGTGTTGTTGATGTAACCTGCAGAAGGAGTCACTGTAAAAATCCTCACAGGTTGATAGTCTGTCTGGAATGTGAGAACACAGACAAGGGGAGTGATGCAAACAGTGAAAAGTCCTAGTGCTGTTGGACTGTATATTAGCACACTTGGAGTGCCGCATTACCAATCGAATAAATTAATGGAAATACGGAAACCTGTCACATTACGGAAGTAAAATGGCTTGCAAATGGATCCTTTTTTATGGAAACAAAAAAATAATCTCTTCCAAGAGACTTTTTTATTTCTTCCCTTGCTTTGACTTGGAATCAAGTTTTGGTCTCATCTTACATGAGATTTGTTTTCACCAAACTGTCTACGAGCCATTTTTAATGTGTCTCGGGAATGGCTACAAATGTACACAGAATCTCTGAGATACTGCACTGCAGTGTATTGAAAGGAAAACTGAAGATGCTCCAAGCAATATCAGCATTAAGTCATTCTAGATCAGCAGTGAGGCAGCAACGGTGCATTTTATAGTCTATATCTAGAAGACACTTAAGAAAACAAGTTTCCATTTGAAGTAGACAATAAATTCACTGCGATGTTCTTAAAGGGACAAACGTTAGGCCATCTTTCTTCTGAAGGCTCACCACAAGACAAAAGAGCTCACATGTTGTCTAAGATGGGCCTGTTTTCCAGGCCCGGCTCCAGAATCAAATCACTGAGGGGGCTTCTTAAATTAGTGAGGGTGCTGTACCTTATTCTATATATATATATATATATATATACAGTGGGGCAAAAAAGTATTTAGTCAGCCACCAATTGTGCAAGTTCAAATGGAAACCAATCTCCAGAGCGCAAACCATAAAGCACTGGATAGTTTGCCAAATCTGCAATGAAATGCCATTATTACAGCATTAACTGAGGGCGCTATTGATTTCGTTTGAGGGTGCTCTCTAGCACCCCCTTGGAACCGGGCCTGCTGTTTTCTCTGCTAATGTCTGAGTAGTTACAGCTGGAGTTTATGACATGTTACTTCATCACTGTCCACCATCCCTGAATTACATATGAGGGATAGAGTTTGGGTTTGTCTTGCACTCGTTTATCTCATTCATATTTTCTTCATCTTGTGCCTTTTTCTCCATCCTTTCACATCCAGCAGCTCATCTATTCTGCCTCTGTCATTTATTTTATCCCTCTCGTGGTCATATTGTGACATTTTAGGTTTTGATATAATGTTGGTTAGATTACATGGATTATGGATTATATTTGGAGGGAAATTCATCCCGCTCTACAGTTAGTGGGCAGATGGCTGAGGGTTTGTGCTCACCGAAGCAGATGTTCCCATGTTTAATCTGCACGTGTTTCCACATGGCAGCAGAAAACGGCCTCATACTAGCAAACTAACTAACATTACTGATAGATTATAATGTAAACAATGTTTTTGTAGTTGCAGTAAATTATAAGGGAGGTTATAGGGCAAAACTATTGCTCTTAAATGGAGCATGGACTGTCTGGCTTTGAAGAAACTGGCATGTACTTCTGAGATATGTTTTACAGATGATGCTCTTTCCAGATCTTAATGGATTTAACAGAGTCAGCTCGCTTTAAAGCAATGCCTGGGACCATTCTGATTGGCAGATGGATTGAACAGGATATTAGGTTATTATATGCAGACATTTTTGTAAATGTTAATGATGACTCAAAGGAGCTCATTTAATGAACTTTAACCCAAAAGTAGAAACAATAATGTTTCTTCTAATATTTGATATCTATTTTCTCTGTGCTAAAATAGCACATGAACATTTCAAAAACACTGTATTCATATGGCTGTGCATGTATGGATGTTTTTGAACGTGTAGGGGTCAGTCAGAAGCATCATCCCTTTAGTGTCTGACCTTTAGCCCTGAGGAAGTGATGTAAAGAGAAAGGAAATAGTGGTATGTATGCTATACCACATGTGAATTATGAGGAAACAGGATGTTAGTGCTTTACAAACACCATGAGATGGTCTCAGTGACCAAAAACAGCCGCAGTATCCTCATCTCATCATAAATAGAGAAAATGGTAGTTCATGTAACACAATACAGTACCATCCAGAGCATTTCCTCTCACTCCAGTTATTTTTACCTTTTAGTGCTTTCTTCTTTCCTCCAGGGATAATTTAGCACAGTATCACAGATGTTTCTGCTGCACATTCATATACACATACTATATATAAACACCACTTTCTAAGCGCCTCAAATACATTAAATATTTATAGCAAATAGTCAACACTTGTATAATTATGTTTTTATCTATCTTTTTATATATGTCAGATTTGAGTAAGTGTTGCTGGTTTAGTATAATGTCTCTTTCTTTCTTTAGCCTAGTAATTTGGAAAACACACAAAATGTATCAGTCTTCCACAACAAAGCATGGCTTCTCTTCATGATTGAAGAAACTGAACAACGTAGATTTAAGACAGGTTGTAGGGACCACAGAAGACATGGGGTCGTGAACCCCTTCTGTCCCAGGCACATACAGTGGGGTTCAATATTAATCTGGGATTTTAAAATTTTATTTAAACTTGGAAATACACAAAAGGCTTTGGGATGATTTTTCAGAAAGTATAAACAAAGAAACATGACATAAAATGAAGAGGTCTTTTAATTAAATGAAATTAAATGAAGTAAATGAGTGTCATTGATCTTTGATAGATCAATTTGATAGAAGATGCTCTTTGGGTCGTTTCAAATCATGCTGTTTCATATGACCTAAACATTAAACTTGTGGAGTTCCTGCAGCTCGAGTGCTGCTGTTTATTAAAGCAAATACAGACACATTCAGAAATTCATGTAATTGTTATGCTCTTAATATAAATTCTAATGTAAAAACGTACTAAATTAGAAATATAATTTTTTTTAGGCATTTTCATTATGGGACTCTATTTGAACCCCACTGTACATCTTCATAAAAGAGCGGGAAAGACCCACACAGCTTGCATTTATAGTATAACATTAGATCATTACATAAAAACACACTAAGTGTAGCTGCCGGGTTGGATGATGATGATGAGAGAAGCACATGGGAAGGACTCTGAGCAGCACTGGAGCCACAAGGTTCATTTAAAAAAAATGTTGGTACAATGCATAACAGTGACTTTAACAATGGTACAATGCATAACAGTCACTTTAACAATGGTACAATGCATAACAGTGACTATAAGCATCATTAACACTTTGAGCCCAAAAGAGCTTAATAAGCAAAGGGGCAGCAGAATGGAAATTATGTGAAAAATAACCTACATGTGGCTGTGTTTTGGCACAGAGCTACAGTCTCCCAACCGCTCTATCTCCTCTTATCTTGTGGCTTGCAGGGGTTATTGGGATAATTTGATCTGGTTTGGTGGTAAGAGAGGATAATGAGCACTGGAGGGGATTCTCTCTCACACAAGCACGGGCACATACACACCACACATTAAAGTTACACTACCGTTCAAAAGTTTGAGGTTGGGAAGATTTTTTTTTTGTAAGTCTCTTATGCTCACCAAGGCTGCATTTATTTGACCAAAATACAGTAAAATCAGCAATATTGTGAAATATTATTGCAATTTAAAATAACAGTTTTTTAATTTTAATATATTTTCAAATTTAATTTATGTTTCTTAGATGGCAAAGCTGAATTTTCAGCAGCCATTACCCCTGTCCTCACGGTCACGTGATCCTTCAGAAATCATTCTCATATGCTGATTTGATGCTCAAAAAAGTATATATGAAGAGTTCCAGTGCAAAAGCCTCTAAAAGCCATCTTGGTCAAAAATGAGATAACAATACTGAGTGAATGCTCTCAATGCATATTATATGTTCATCAAGTACTTTCACTTCAAATGCGCTAAATCCCAGCCTCAACCCATTCAGAAGTACCAGTACTTACATAGAAACCTATACATAGTAGCCAGAAAGAAATCCTAATTTTAAAGAAAAATGTCAGACGTACTTAGAGGCTTTTGCATCTGAACTCTTCATATCATTACTTTTCTGTCTACACCACATATTGTGGCTTTCATAGGACCATTATTGCCCTCGAAACTCACATGTACTGTACACAAAATCAGCAAAACATCTCCTGCTTCGTTTGATGTATGTGTTGAAGAAACAAAGGAGCTTGGAGTATTGCAAAAGCCTGTCTCTTTTTCTTTCTGTCTCTCTAATGACAGCCACATGGGCTGAAGCATTGAGTCAGTGGAAGGACCCAGTGCCACGTTCTCTGTGTTTTCTGCAGCACCAGCAGTGTGTTTCGCAGTGCCCTGAGGACGTGCAACTTTAAGGTGCTGGCTGACGGTATGCAGCTTTCCAGAGCTCCCAAACTCTTCAATTCAATACAGTTCGGCTTAATCAACAAGACAGCATACAAAAGAGAGGTTTTGCTTTGTCTTTGTCCTGCTGTGACCTAACGTACTCCTCCGCTGAGTTTCTTAACTTGATCTAAACGAGCAAAGAAGTGAGGTCACTGTTTGCCATGTCTCCAGGCAGCTTTGTCAATGTGCCGCCGGTCGGCCAATAACAATGAGCCAGCTTGAGTCGACTTCCTACTGTATTTACTTGACAGTCATTTCACACCCAAGTCTTCCCGCAAATCAAACTAACATACCAAAAACAGTCAGCTTCAGTTCTTCAGGGAAGTCAAGGCTGAAAAACACAAACATGAACGCTTTTGTGAGCTATTTTTATTCATAATTTCTGACTCTAAATCCAGCATTGTATTTTTTTCTGTGGTAAAATGACCAGTCTAAAGCAATGGCCTTTAAATCAATACTACATTTGCTCGTCTGTTTGCCTGCATCTCATTGATTGATCTGTCATGACCACAGCGTGACCTGCAGAGCTCTAGACTGAAGCGCCTCTATGTTTAATTGTCACATTCTGCAGGTTGCACTGGCTATACTTCCCAATCTGTAACCTCTGACCGCAGCTCCCATTTCCCTCCCATCCCATGCTGTGTCACTCTTTTAGAGAAAATTATTTTTGCCATGATTTCTTCTTTAGTAAACAGTCATTTAGTACCTCTGAGACACAGTATGAGTCAGAATACACTAACACAATCTCCATGGTAATACCATGTTTTTTAGCTACCGTGGTTTTACTGCAAGCCCGTCAATCACTGCACGTCAACTACTAACTACAAAGTCATGTTTTCAGTGCTCATGTGTTGTATGTTTTCTGTGCATATCTCAAAATATATCTTTAAAACCTTTTTATGGCAAACAATAAACTTTAAGTGTAGAATTATTTTATGATAAAATGATTACCGTAATATAAAAATGAACTCTATCATTATTGATACCGGTATTTTTTATATTTGAGATGTAGAATTGATTTTTAGTTATTTAGTAAATTTTTTTTCTAAATTGTGACTGAGAAAATGGTAAAAAAAAATGGGGGGGGGGGGGGGGGGGGGGGGGGGGGAAAAAAAGAGCCCCAGTGGGCCCACAGGTGGGCTAGTGACACTTAAGTAGTTAAACATTTATTTATTTATTTATTGCTCACCAAAAAAGATCTGTGACTCAAAACCATGATCTGAGCCATGTGTTTTGTGATCCGTTGCACCCCTACTCTCTTGACTTGTTATTTGAAGAAAAAATACAATCACTGAGGTTTTCAATCATGCTGATTTGTTCACTGTGAAGTTCAGCCGATATCTTTTCCATGGTTGTACCATTAAATAAAAACTGCATCAGGATACAGAATGTATTTATGTATCATGATACTGAAATGTATTTAATGTGGTTTTACATGGTAGCCCAAGAATATCATGGGTCACTGGCTGGGGGGGGACATGTAAAAACCCCTGTAGGTCTTAACATTTAATACCATGGCATTATCATTTGATTCCATCACTTTACCTTGGTACCACGTCCTTTTTGTAAAGGTAGCTCGCTACTAGTAACATACAGAGCTGTTTTAGTAGTTGTATCTCTCTCTACACACTCATACTTTACTCACCTTCCCCTTTTCTGTTATGTCTTTTTGTTCCCGTCTATCTTTTTATCTGGGTACAAAGAGGGCTTTGTTTTCATGGCCTTGAACGCACCGCGCTCTGGCGCCCGTCACGCGTCCTGCTGCTACCTCATAGTTTCCGAACGCAAACGCAAAGCGGCGTTTCACGTAATGGCCGCATGCTGCCGCCAGAGGGAGCGTCGCGCCACTCGCGTCGCGTTACAACCATAGACTGTACAACGCATTAATCCAGCGCGTGGTGCTGTAGCGGGACAGGCCGGTGGAAGAATTGAACGGATTTGCATCGGGGCGAGGGAAGAGGGAGGGCACTGCGGGCAGCCCAAACAACGGGAAAGAGGCGAGTGGACGGAAGAAAACTGGATAGGTGAAAGCCACGGTCCAATATAAATCCCTCACAGCAGACTTAGTTTACACACATCTTAATCGCGACCCCCCCCTCGAAACCCCCTCTCGGTATCCCCCTGCAAAACAAGTTAAGCTGTCCAATGAATGGAGTTGCATTTTGCCTTGTTGGAATACCTCCGTATCCAGAAAACGAAGTAAGTGCAAGACTTTTCCTCCTTTTTCAAGTCGAGTTGAACATCAGTGTGTGTGTTAAACAGTGTAGCATTAGTCAGAGAGCATGATTTCCTAAGAGGATTTAGTAGCGTGGCTACAGTGTGTACAAACAGATGACACCGCTATTCCTACTCAAACTCGTTTTAACCGCCCGCTTGAGTAAACTATCGCATTTTACACTTCAGTGGTTTATGAAGCGTGTATGAACGACTGAAATGGTAGTACTGTAACATAAAAAAGCACATTGTTGTTGTTGTCAACGCTGCTGTGAGCTCGTGATTCAGCTGCACAGCCTGTCAGTCAATCACTGCACACGTAATTCACGGTTTTATCAGGGATTCAACTCTACAAAATCACCAGTCTTGTTTTTCTGTGCATGTGCGGTAAATATCTTTTTTTTAATGTGTGTGTAAACGATAAAGTTTAAGTTAAAATGCTCGTCATGATTAGAAACAGGCTGATTGTTTTTAAATATTTGATACAGATAATATTTTTTATGTCTGATGTGCAGAATCGACTTTTATAATTATTAATAAATGTAACCGTTATAAAATTGGTATTATTAACAAAATTGTTTCTCATTTTTGCATGTAACATGGCTGTTGCATTATTATTATTTAAAAAGTATTCCTTTAGAAACCACCTGAATGCATTTACAGATGAATGCATTTAACTCTAGATCTGATATTAAAGAACTGATATTGGTGAAACTGATTATTGAGTTAACCCATAATATCGCATAATGTGTTCTGTTGTTTTTAGTATAGATATTATATGAATTGAGATTCAAAATAATTTTGTAAATGAGTTCTTTGCTGTTTCATGCTGTTTGATCTGCTTGACTACTGACAGGTTTAAACCTAGAAATGAATTGTCTATTTTCTTTCTGGACATTTCTTTCTCCAAGCAGGTTAGTCTCCTTCATCTGTATGTCTGTTTTTATTTATGAGGAGGGAAAGAGGAACCATTTATTTGTAAACCACTGTATATTTGAGTGAGAGAGTGTGTATGTGTGTGTTGTCCGTGTGTGTAACTGCATATTACAACATCACCCAGGGCAACAGCTTTACTGTATGTCTCAGATCTTTTCTTCATCATAATTCTTGTTTTACAGTCAGAGGTTTTCCTCTGCTCTTTTATTGGACTCTTTTGATGTGAAATGAGGAAGGAAAGAATGTTTATGCGTATCAGGACTAAATGGTTTTCGTGCATCGTTAGCAATAGATTGTATTCTATAATTTCTCTTATTATGTCTGTTCAGTTACCTGTGTCTTCTTAACTAAAGATTTTACCACACTGTTTAGTGACATACACTCTTAAAAATAAAGGTTCTTCACAGCGATGCCATCGAAGTACCATTTTTGGTTCCACAAAGAACCATTCAGTCAAAGGTTCTTTAAAGAATCATCTCTTTCTTACCGTTTTATAATCTGAAGAACCTTCTTTCGCCACAAAGAACCTTTTTTCACCTTATTTATATAGCGCTTTTAACAATACAGATTGTCAAAGCAACTTTACAGTATTAAATAGGAAAATAGTGTGTCAATAACACTTTGTGAAATAGAAAGGTTCTTCAGATGTTAAAGGTTCTTTATGGAACCATTTAGACAAAAAAGGTTCTTCTATGGCATCGTGAAGCACCTTTATTTTTAGTAAAGGGTGTAAGTAAAGGGATCTTGATATGCACCAAAATTATTGTGATGCTTAAAATGTCTAAATTATCAAATCTGGAAGCTTCTTTTGTCACTGAGACAAATTCCAAGTTTGTGTAAACATAATTGGCAATACATTTCTTCCTGATTCTTTTCTGAGCCATTTTGGTGTCAAAAGGATTTTTAGTAGATGTATGAAGTCGGTTCTTCTCAAGTTAACACAGGTGTCCTGTCAGGTTAACCACAGGTGTAGTTCAACACTTTGTGCCCTACAAGTGGAGATGGAAATAGGCCTGTCGCAATAATCAATATATCGACTTGTCGCTCAATATATGTACATGACCTCAATCATTTTTGGTGACGCAATATATCGCCCATTATATTTACTTAAAAATTAATGTCACCATGTTTTGTACATTCCACTTGCGCCTGTGTCTTTTGCAGCTTCTCGTACATAACGTGGTGTAGTCATGAGTTGCTAGTTCAAATAAAAAAAATGCTTCTACAAAAAACAAAGTTTAATCTGCAGATATGATCTTGTTTAGGGATCTGAGCCTTTGTGCATACGGACATCTGACTGCTGAGTGCTGAGTAGTGATTGTGTTTTTCAGCACATATGCACCCTTAATTTACAGCGAAAAGAAGGTCAGGGAAAAATCTGTAGATGGAAAATTGATCTCTTTCTCTCTCGCGCTCTCCTTCTCCCCCTGTGTCTGTCTGTATAACCTAAAGTGAACCTGATGAACCATTACAGAAGTGCTCTTGTTAGTCATTTGACTGTCTCGGTAGCCTGCAGTCAATCCAGTGTCCTGTGTTTGACGGGAATAGCCATGACAGTGACCCAGTGACCTTGACCACCCATCTCTATCAGCAGCTCATCGGACTGATGGACTCATGAGTTTATTTTTTGCAAGTGTGTTTGTGTATACGAGTTTCCTGTTGGGTTACAGTCATTCATACTACATTCCCCTTACAAAAACGTACCACAGCAACTATTGTTTCTACTAAAATTGTTATTTTTACAGTCACTGCTGTAAAATTGTGGTATTAGGGTAGCTGATTTGAAATTTCAGGCATTAAGCATCCTGTAGTGTGATGTTATACTTCTATCTAAAACGGTTTCAAATAATGGTTTTCTACAATGAATATTCATTACAGTTAGTAGGCTATATTTTTAATGAGAAATTCGCCCTAAAAAATATGCTGACAATGTTTCTGGTATTAGGCTACAAGATGGCACATTAGGCTACTTGAAGTACCAAAATATGCTGTGTACCTTGAAAAGCACCTATAACCCCCATGATAAATTACTAGTAGTAAAATAAAAAGCCATATGAAAAATTAGAGTTAATCATAAGTGGCCTGTTAATAAAATATGGCCACTACTCAAATATAAATACAAGGACGCAACACTGAAATAATGCAATAAACATTTACTACATAACAGAAAATGTAACAGGTGTGTGTGTGTTTAAGCTTTCTACAATTTTTAAAATTTCAGTCCATAAAATGTTTGATTGTAATAACAGAGCAAAAGCCAAAACTTTCCATTTCTGTCAGGACAGAGTGGGCAGAGGGCAATTTTTGTAAGTATGATGAAAATGCCTCTCTTCCCACTGGAGTACATTCCTGTGAGAGACTGGGAGACGAGAGCAGAATTAAAGGAATAGTTGGGCAGGGCACAGGGCTGTTGTGCTGTGAGGAGATTCACACAATGACTCTCTCTTTCAGCAAAACACAGCAGCTAATGCAGCTCAGCTTGTTGATGGTACACAGCTGGTGTGTGTGGAAGAGAGAGAGGAAGGAAGAGAAGACAGATCAGACTGTGTATTTAGCTATAACTCTTTGGGCATGAGGTCATTTGTCCACAGTTTATTCATTCTAGTGATTTGAATCTTTACTGAAAAGATTTGTACAGAGATTTGTTCAGTAATCCTTTCTGTAGGTTATATCAGTAGATGGCAACAAGTCTGTCTATTATAAGGGAATGATTCACTTAACAGATTAGTTCGAACAGATTCATTTGTTAAAAAAAACTGATTCATTCTAGCATCATAAGCAATTTCTCAATCTTTTCTACACATTTTGCCAACTTTTTGACATTTATCAAGCTTTAGATTAAGCCAACAATAGCCTAAATAATGAATTATGATTTAAAATAACATCTTCTTTATTAATTTTAATGTGCTTGGTTATCAGTAATTTTTACACATTGACACATTGAAAAAAATGACAGAATGAAAACAAGTGTCGTTTTTATTCTTCGTTCAAGATGGTGGAACAAGGCCGGTTAGTCCTTATCACTGTCCATGCACTGTCTGACTTTTTTGCATATCTTTGTGTTTGGATATTATGGGTTTATTGGTTTCCCCTTAACAACTTGCAAACTTGTTTATCATTATTAATAGTTTAACAGGCTCACATTCTGTATATGAGTGAACATGCAACCCTTGCCCTGTAAGCACAAACATCGCTCTCTCTGAGTGTGTTAAGGGATAAGATGATTTCCCAAGGGAAGCGTGTCCAGGCAGGCCGGGATTGGAGCCTGGGACTTGCCTAGCTGGAGTGGCTGATGAAGAGATAATTTGAGCGTAGGGTAACACAGCAGCAGCCTGAGGGCAGGGAGGACAACTCTCCTAACACAACTAATTTTTCTCATTTTCTCACATGTCTACCCACTCCTGTCATATTCTTCATTAGTTATCCATCAGAATTCATGTTTTAGTTTTTAAAGGACATAACTAAGGACATAATAATAGACATAATATACAAAATGTAGTTGAAAGTTTTTTTGTTTTTTTTTAAAGAACTTTCTAGTTTTATTCAGCAAGAATGCATTAAATTGACCAAAATTGTAACAGTTGTAATACTATTTTGCTAAATTTTTGATCACATAAATGTAGCCTTGGTGAGCATAAGAGACTTTCAACAATATTATCTGGCACCCTCACTTTTGTATGGTAGTGTATGATATCAAGCAAACATGGCAGCATCCAGATAGATCTGGATCTATCTGTGTTTATAACTGCATGAGAGGATAATATATGAGCTGTAAGTTTCCCGACATGTTGCAAGTTGACATGTTGCAAGCTTAATTTAACATCACAACTGACAAATGTATGGAATACTCGGAGTCAGATATGCAAATGTTTATATTTTGACGTCACTACAGGGAAATAAACTGATTTATGAATGAAGTCATGTAAACGCAGCTTACTTGCGTTGTCAGGGTACTGATGTGCATGTAAACGGGGAAAACTGGTTATTTTAATAAGCTGATATTTGTGAGTTATCAGCTTACTGGTGTGCATGTAAACGTGCTCAGTGAGTCAAAGGGAGTCCTACATTACATGACAATATATCCTGCTTAACAAACATTTTCAGAGACAGTTGTGTAAAACATGGTAAATGAGCCTCTCTTTTGATAATCGGACATCTAAAGACAAATGTTAGCATTGCACAGCATCATTTATCCTACACAGATTGTTCTTCTTTGTTGACCTGCAATGTTTACAGTAGTGCTGCCATTTTGTTTCTTTATATGTCTTGTTCCAAGTAGGGCTGCACGATTAATCGAATGCGATTGTCATGCGCATTTTGTTTAAAAAGCCGGTTCTGTAATCAGCAGGAAATCATCATCACGTGCTTTCAGATGGAGCAGAATTTACTACACATAGCCGTAGTTCACTGACAAGTTACGCAAAAAAATCGTCTACAATTTTATTGCGCGATTATGAAATCATTCGCGGTAATGACAGCTGTTTGCATAGCTTCTAAGTGAACTACGGCTCTGTGAAGTAAATGCTGCTCCATCTGAAAGCCTGTGAAAATACCACATTTAATAACATGTTTTTACTCCAAACTCACTTCATAAAGTCAGTCGAGTGTTTGAAATGAATCCTTCTGTGAGATGATGTGGCTTCTTATACAGAATAAGGCACGCGACATATTTCATAGTATTCTGAGCAGCGATAAAGGCATTGCATTATAAATATACTTTATTTTAATGAAAATTATAATAATAAGAACTCCGATAAACCATATATTGCCGTAGTCGTGTGTTTATTAGTCACATTGAATCAATGAAAGCAGTTGAATCTTCTGTTTATTCAGCTGCAGGGATAGGCATTTTCTGGGTTTCTTCTGCGAGGTGTATTTGGAGTTTCAGCGCGAGGGCGCCCTCTGGCCTTTGGATGGAGATTTACTGCTGATCACAGAACCGTGCTTCACTGAAAGATACGCATGACAATCGCAGCTTTCCATTTCGATTTATCGTGCAGCCCTAGTTCCAAGCATTGGGCAGTGGAACGAATTTATGGGCGTAAGTAGGAAATGTAAAGTATCCCACATCCGACTTTGAAAGGAGTGTAGGATAGCTTCCACATACGTATTTTTCATCAGTCTGGGCCAAACGTGGGTGGTCATATGTTAAAGTGCTCATGGATTGTGACGTCAATATCATCATGATTTCTGAATGACCCATTTTTGCAGCTTAGTTTCCATAAAGACTGAGTGGACTGGATAAGGTGCTTTGCTTCGTGAACATTAAAGTATGTCAATGTACTAGTACAACATCAAACTCTTATTTTTAAAGACCAAAGAATGTTCCGCTTTCCATGATATGCCCCCTTTAGCAAATCTCAGCAATTCGTGACCTTTCTTTATCAGTTAATCATCTCTTCATCTTGTGTTTTTTTTCCGTTGTTTCGTGCTGTTGTTTGTTATTTCCACCATACCTCCTCTGTCTATCTTTTCAGCTACTTTCTTTCTCAAGATCAGTCTCTTCTTTACACTGTTGCCTTATTTGGTTATCTCTCTGCTGAAATCTATGAATACACATTCCTCCCTCCATCTCTTCCTCCCTCTTTCTCCTTCCAGTCATCCTCTCTCTCTCTCTCTCTCAGCTGCTTGTGTAGGTCTGACAGTTGTGTTTTTTTAACACAGGAGTGTAGATGAGAGGTCAAGAGGTCACCACAACCTAGTGAGCTGCCTACTTAGCACAAATTATTGATCATAGTGATCATAGGTATGCTTATGATGCAAAGGTGGTTTAAAAAATATATACAACAATAGCAAAATTGGTTTATTGCGTTACATATCTGTCAGACAGTCTAAGTGGGCAGTTTTTTTTTAATAATAAGCTACAAAGAATATCAGAATTTATTTATGCCAATGACATGATGTCTGACAGTTGTGTTTTTTTAACACAGGAGTGTAGATGAGAGGTCACAGGAGGTCCACAACCTAGTGAGCTGCCTACTTAGCACAAATTATTGATCATAGTGATCATAGGTATGCTTATGATGCAAAGGTGGTTTAAAAAATATATACAACAATAGCAAAATTGGTTTATTGCGTTACATATCTGTCAGACAGTCTAAGTGGGCAGTTTTTTTTTAATAATAAGCTACAAAGAATATCAGAATTTATTTATGCCAATGACATGATGCTTTTTATCTGGATCTATTATGTCATAAATAATAATAATAAAATAAATAAAATAAAATAATATAATGATGGAAATTATATCATAGAGAGGACCCCTGCAGACCCTCAGGATTGGGTGTCAAGGTCAGTAAGTCGCTTAAAATATTAGATCATTTTACTTTCAGCATCATTACTCCAGTCTTCAGTGTCACATGATCCTTCAGAAATCATTCAAATATAATTTTGATCTGATTTGCTGCCCAAGAAACATTTTTTTTAACATTAGCAATGTTTTCAGGATTTTCTGAATTCAGGAATTCATCTTTGCTCAATAAAAGTATTAATTTCTTTTTAAAAAATCTTACTGACCCCAAACTTTTGAACGAAATTTCAAAATGGACCCTCTTCCATGGCATTGACCCTGTAGTCAAAAATGTGGCCCCACAAAACCAATGAGAGACTGTCATAAGTTTTCTAACAAACAAAAATTCCCCATCAGCCATAAGACACAGAAGGAGAGAGCAGGAAGTGTTGCCCACATCTGTAATCAGCATTTGCGTGACTCCTTGGCTAGTTCGGCTAACATGAATCTCACATGACAACATCAAGAGGCCAGCGGGACAATACAACTTTCCCAGAACCCATTCACTCTCTCTCTCTCTCTCTCTCTCTCTCTCTCAGACAGACAGACAGACTGTATCTCTGCACAGTCCTTACAAACAACAGGAAGGAGAGCACAGATGAGTTGATAGTTAGAAGAACCATGGTTGTAATAATGTCTGGAGCTTTGTGAGTGTTTATGTGAGAATGTGTGTCATTGGGACAGAAAACCAAAATGATCCGTACATGAATGTGTGTGTTTGAGAGAGAGTATGATTCAGTCAGTATCATCGAAAAACCTGCAGAGGGTTGATTGATATCTGTTTCAAATAGGGTTGGGTACCGAAACCCGGTACCAATATGGCACCGGTACCTATGTAACCGGTATGTACTAGAACCGAATCCGAACGCAGTTTTCGGTGCCTCATTTCGGTGCCATGCCTGAGTGATCGATTGAAATATCTGTCCTCTGGTTCTCCGAAACGGACGTAAGAAGCATCATCACTGGCACCGCACGTGAAAAATAATTTCCCGACTGAGAAAATGCACGTGAACTCAAGTCGGAAAGCTCAAATAATACAAATCCAACACATCTTGTGTTGTTTTCACATTCCGACTTAAAAGCACAACTCGGGAAATGAGAGCATCCGAGGAGCACGTGAATGCAGTAATTACACTTGCTCTGATGGCAGCAGGTAGCCTTCCGTTTACTAAGCTAAACATGCTTAAATTAAAATGCTTGAAGCTAAACCTCCCTTGTATTCACATTTCTAAACTTGTAGGGAGCACATCTTACAAGATCAGATATTTGTCAATGAGCTCAGAATCTGTTGAGCAGCAAATACTCCAGCATGGTCTTGTCAGTCATCTCTCCTTATTATCGACCTGTGATCAGTCAAAGCTGACTTCATTAGCTCTTGTTGGATACAGGGTTGCCAAGTCCGCGGTTTTTTCCACAGAATTGGACTACTTTTAAACTGTTGCCAAGGGTTGATTTTCCCAAGTGGGTTAAAGGTTTGAAATATTGCATAAATTACATTTGACTGAAATTGCGGTTTTTTCCACAGAATTGGACTACTTTTAAACTGTTGCCAAGGGTTGATTTTCCCAAGTGGGTTAAAGATTTGAAATATTGCATAAATTACATTTGACTGAAATGCTTGTATTGAAACATTTAGCATTCTACCTATGATAAAACTTTCATGGACTTCTACATTAACTGTTCCCTCCTGGTGGAGTGACCTGCCCAGCTCAATCCAAGCAGCTGAGTCCTTAATATTTTCAAGAAATGGCTGAAAACACATCTCTTTCATCTTCATTTGACCCTTTAACTCTAGCACTCTCTATTCTAATGCTACTTCTAATTTTATCTGCTTGTTTTTTTTATTAAAAACTTGACCCTCTAACATTTGCACTCTCTATTCTATTTCTATTCTAATGTCCAGTCCATCATTTTTGGGGGGATTTTTTTATTTAATTATTTATTTTTAAATAAGTATCGGTTCAGGCACCGTTTAGGCACCGGAACCATTTTAAAAGTATCGATTTGGCACCGGTATCGAAAAAAACCCAAACGATACCCAACCCTAGTTTCAAATGAGCTGTTATCTGCCCAGAGCCGGGCTGGAAGCTCCTAGGGAGTTTATGTTATGGTTAAGTGTCATCATCTGGATGATTTTGGGGGGCACTATTGGAATATTCCCAAGTCCCAGCCTTGTATTTCAATTCAGGGTCCAGAATTAACACTTGGCGAGTTGCTAATGCGAGAAAATGGACATTGGCAAGTGAATAAAACTAACTGTCAGTTGGCTGGATACTTTATTAGGAACATAACACATGAAAACATCCAGCACACCTAAAGTTTTTTTTCTCCTGAACTGTATGAGGTGACATATGCAGAATATTAATGGAATATACCAAAAAATATGCTGACAACGTAATTAATATTCATGAACCCAGCAGCTCATCAATCCTTAGTGCGTTTTATATTGTTAGTACACTCTTAAAAATAAAGGTGCTTCAAAAGGTTCTTCAAGCGATGCCATAGAAGAACCATTTTTGGTTCCACAAAGAACCATTCAGTCAAAGGTTCTTTAAAGAACCATCTCTTTCTTACCTTTCTATAATCTGAAGAACCTTCTTTCGCCACAAAGAACCTTTTGTGAAACAGAAAGGTTCTTCAGATGTTAAAGGTTCTTTATGGAACCATTTAGACAAAAAGGTTCTTCTATGGCATCGTGAAGCACCTTTATTTTTAAGAGTGTATATTAGTAAAATTATTAGTAGCATTATCTTTTAATAATAATTAGTATTATCTATTACTATTCTCAATTCTATTTTTTTTACAGAAACTCTGAATGACCAACAATATCTTAAGCACCACCACCAGTCCTAAGTTCAGCTAAAATGACAAATATGCATTCATACATGGTTACCAAATCTTAGTTCTAATCACTAAAGTTCTAAATTTATTTAATTAAATAGTGCTTAATTATCATAATATCATAATTAGGGTTGCAAAATTCCGGAAATTTTCAAGACTGGAAACTTTCCATGGGAATTAATAGGAATAAACTGGGAATTTGCAAAATTGCAGGAACTGGGAAAAAATCTTGCAGCATAATTTTGGTTGAAACAACCAGATTTAATGCAATTTCAGTTGAATTACTACCCTGCACATTGCTTAATCACATGCACACAGCACACTGCTTAGTGCAGGCCACACCTTCTCCATAACATGCACAAATAATTTCTTAAATCCTGCACATAAAATATCAACATGTCCATCTTGGTGAGTATTCATGTAAATTACATGAATATTACAAACAATTATGTTTAAAACTTCTTTTTGCTGTGTTTAATATACTGTGCAACTAAATTATACCATTGTAAAAACAAATACACTGACTGAACAAACATTTAGGTGAGATGATGATAATAATAAAACAAAAGTCTAAAAATGACCCCCCACACAATACCCCTTAGTCACCAAAGGGTGGATTCCCCTCCATTTTCTCTGAAGCCACACTTGCTGCATTTGAGCCCAAAGACTTCATCTAAGATTTTATATTCTAAATATATTTGATCTATGAAATTCAAGTTTAACTATTAAATACCAAAAGTGTTTATACAGTCGCTAGCTAGCCAGTAAATCAAGATATGAAAAATCTGAGCGAGTTAGTTTATTTCATTGACAATTTATGAGGCTAGGTTAGTGCTAGCTATAGCTCAAGCTGTGATGCTCTTTCTGCTAGCCAAATTTCTGTTATCATACAGAAGTACAGTATTGGTCAAAAGTTTGGACACATTACTATTTTCTTTATGTTTTTAAACATTGCATCGCTTTTGCTCATCAAGCCTTCATTTGTTTGATCAAAAATACAGAACAAAACAGTAATTTTGCGCCATATTACCGGTATTACAATTTAAAATAATGGTTTTCTGTTTTCATATATTTTAAAATATAATGTATTTCTGTGATGCAAAGCTGAATTTTGAACATCAATTCTCCAGTCTTCATTGTCACATGATTCTTTATAATATGCTGATTTATTATAAATTTTGGAAACAGTTATGCTGCTTAATATTTTTTTATTACCTGTGATTCTTTTTTCCAGGATTCTTTCATAAATAAAGAGTTAAAAAAAGAACAGCATTTATTTAAAATATATCTAATGTTGTTTAATAACCTGTATGTTACAAAAAAAAATAATTTGCTGGTGGTGAAAAATAGATAAACCTTCAAGAACTTTAGTTGGTTAATAAATGGCTGAAGTATACATTTGTGTGTGTGTGTGTGTATAAAATCACACACAAACACACGTCAATTTACTGGCATGTTTGATCAGACGCAGTCGAACACAAATGAGTAAAGATGAATGATCTCAGCATTAAGAAATAAGTGTCAGAGAATCTCATTCATAACACTCAAACACAGAAATCAATCAAGATATTGCTTTATTAAACAAGAACACAAACTCCACCCCATTGATAAATAATTGGGTTGTGGTTACAGGAACATCCAGTTTAAGTTGCTGTGTTGTTGCTTAGCTCCCCATAACCCACTGGACTGTGGAAACATTGATGGTTGCCAGGAGGCACGGTCGCCATGGTGATGGGGTGTGGTTGTTAAAGCAGCTGCACTGATGTGGAATTCAGCAATGCAGAAGGGAAACCACACACACTGAAACACACCATTCACACAGACATTAACGTTCAGAGCCATGGAGGATGTATTTTTAGAGCAGAACAATTTCACAGTTTGTGAGGAACGGCCGGCGGGCTGAGTGAGGGGAGGCCGGTGGATTCGACGAAGGAGCGTCCGGCGGGCTTGCGGAAACCACATGCGACGACCCCGGGCTGGACTCCGCTTCGTCCACGGTGAAAGCCGATCCTACTACAGTGAGAAAAAAAGTTACGCCTTCTTTCTTTGCATGAACATTTGGGCGACGTTATGCAAATCTTCCCAGATAGTGACGTAGACATGTGGGGGTGTGTTAGAACGAGCCGTTTTAGGTAGGCGTGGTTGACTCTTAACTTTTATAAAGAAGATCTCTTTGGATTTGAGACTTTAGTCTTTGCAACTTTACAGATCTTCTTTATGCACCAAGAGCTTGTAACACTTCAATGAGAAAGGAAAAATTTAAATCGCATCATATGACCCCTTTAAGAAATCATCCAGACAAAAAACTTGGAGGTATCTTAGTAGATAGATTAGTAAATAGGTTTTGATTTAAATGTGCCACTAGGTTTCAGGCACAGCCTATATGTAAACACTTAAATTCTGAAAAACTCTTGTGCTTTAGTGCTGCTATCTGTTGGTGGTTTCATCACACTACAACCCATTGGTTTTGCAGCAGGTCTGCAGCCTATTGGTCAATGGCTTTGCAGAGGATTACAGCTAAAATTAACCAGCTTAAACTACCAGAGTAGTTTTTTATTATTCACACACACACACACACATACAAAATACCTCACATAAACACACACACTCAGGAAAGTCAGATTAAAGAGGGTCTAGACTGTGTTCTGCTATCTAATGCCTTGGGACCAAATGGTGTTGACAGATCTCCTATTATCTCCTCTCTCTGTATCGCCATATGCTCACCGAGGCCTCATTTAAACAGCTGATACTCAATATCAGCACACTTTATACACATACAGATGTGTGTGTGTTTATTTTGTTCTGTTTGAACTGATCTTAGCTTGGTGCTTGTTATTGCAGCTCTCATTCATTCATACTTTAGTGCCAGTGTGTATGAATGTGGACTGTTTATTCTCATGTGACCAGCAGGAGACAGACTACGTCCTTTTTTAAAAGTGCATGAGTGAGCGTGCATGTGTACTTTTATGAAGATATAACCATATTTTATATGGTTATTTTTGCATAAAGCATTTTTTGAGACTATCAGAAGAGATGTATGACCCATGAGCTGAGTTACTCTGGTTTAGAGTATCTGTTCCATCTGTATGTTTTGATAAATGAATCAGCCATGTTTGTATGAGGATGAAAGGGATTAGCTCATATCAGAGCATGTGCAGATCAAACATCTGCCGCTTACGTAGCTTTCATAGCTCCAGTCTATTTAAACATGAGGGCTCTACAGTGCTGTTTGTGTTTTTGTAGATAAAGTGGCTCAGAAGAAAAATGTACAGTATTTCTCAGAAATGACTCTGTTGAGTTCCATTTTATGGATGCACAAAAAGTTGGCACCATATCGGTGTTTTTATTGATTTATTGATTTATTTACTGCTATCAGACTTTAATGGATATTTATCTGCCGATATTGGATATACTGTATGTTTCCACTTGTTTTAAGACAGACCATCACTAATTTAAAGAGATGGTGATGGATTATGGCAAAGGTTTAACCCTTTAAGCGCACATATCGGAGTGAGTTGCATGTAGCAGTATAGATACAAATTGGTATGGAATTATATTGTGTTATTTTGTCATTTATTAGTTATTGGTCGTAACATGAAAATAAGTATTGGCTTATTGATGTTAATAAATTAAATTAAATGGAGTTCAAATGTTGACTCCTACTACTGTTGTCAACTGTCTAATTTGTTTCTATTTTTATTTCTCCTTAGGAATGTTAACCCTCTGGTGTCCCTTATTTAGGGGTCATACTTGTGATCCTCAGGGTCAAAACAGGCTGAAAACAATAAGTGTAACATATTTTCATAATTGAATGAATGCACTGATGAATGTATGTTTGTGTATTTTGTTTCAATAATATATATATATATATATATATATATATATATATATATATATATATATATATTTTTTTTTTTTTTTTGTGGGCGTGATAAACCGTGTGTGTGTTGTGTTTCATGTGTTGTGTACATGTTCTGGCTGTATGTTGTCATGCCGGTACACGTCTAACAGTGCAGCAGGTGAAACCAGTCCATCCTCATTTGTAACGGATCTCAGGTGTGTGTGTTTTGTGGAGTTGAATGAGAGGGAATGTCTCATCAATGGCCTGCTGCCTGCTTCTCTCACACACACCAGAGACGTGCTTGTTGGGTGAGATTTTCAACGGATGTGTGTGTGTTAGTGTCAGTACGTGACCTGATTAAATGATATGTTACTGTGCATGTCGTGTGTTGTATTGGTATGATTGTGTGTGTGTGTGTGTGTCTGTTGTTTTATAGTAGCTGTTTTAGTCCAGAGAGCAGCTGTAGTGAGGTGTCTGGCACCCTGTGTTTTTGTCTGCCATTCTGGGTTTCTCTCTCAGTCTTTTGGTTTTTCTTTCTCATAGTGGTCATTCCTCCATTTGTGCTTTTTATAGTTTTGAAGCAGTATGCACTGTTTTTCTCTCCTTTTTAGACTTTTTTTTTTTGGCTCATTGTGTTTGCTAGCGGAGCCATTATTTTGCTCTTTCTCTGAGGGGACTTTTAGAGAGCGGGGGGTTTTGCATTGCTCTGTTGATTCCTGTTTCGCACACAGTCAAATGGTCTTTCAGAACTGCTGGGGGCTCCGGCAGTTTCAGCAGAGCTACAGCATGGACTACATGGACTTTTTCTTGTACTGTCTGATGGCTTCAGAATTTCTTTCTTTTCATATCTTTTGCTTGATGGAACAAAAGATTGAGTGAAAAAGATGAAGTGGAAAGATTAGATAATACAGAAATCGGAGAGCTCTGAGGGGCAAAAGGCAAAAGAGACTGTAGAGATGACAGTGATAAAGAAAGAGAAGGCGCCAGAGGGATAGAGATGGCAAAAAGAAAATGAAGCCTACAGTTTTGGGTTTGAGTAAGTTTAATTACATATTGAAGGGATTTTTTTTAACCCTTAGTTATAAGCTTTGCAGCCATTTTTGGCTGATTTCATTTAAACTTGGTGACTATTTTAAATATGCAATCTGAAACAACAACAAAAAAGGACTTGATGAGTCAGTCATTATAAAAAAATGTCACACCTTGTCAATTTTTAAAAAAAAGTTTAGGAGGGTTAAAAAAAATTATTAGCTGAAAATGAGTTGTAGTTTGTATTAGAGGGCGGGGCATTCTCATTCTAAAGAGCGTCTGATTGGATGGAATTCTGTACAATGCAGGATGAGTCATCAGGATTTATAGTGAATGTTCCGGAAGAAAAAGTCTTGCTTGAAAACCGGCTTGGTAAACTGGCTTGAACATGACCTCAAGGCTAACAGACATGGACTAAAAGCAACAAAACTCTCATTTTGTTTTTGTGGGTCATTTTAAAAGAGTATAAATAGGCATATGAGAGTATGCATGCGATATAAAGAATAACTGGTGAGCAGCAAACAGATACAGACAGGAAAGAGTGATAAACAGAAAGATACCTGAATGAATGAGAAAGAGAGGGAGAGAGCGAGAGAGAGAGAAGGAGACCGCAAGCAAAAGAAAAGCAGGAGGGCCGGCCCACTCATAGAGACGGAGTTTAGAGTTTGTCAGGAGATGACAGAGTGGAGAGAGAGACAGAGGGGAGCTGAATGGTTTAAAAAGTGAAGGAATAGAAGAAAAAGACTGAAGCAAGTAAGAGGAGGAAAACTGACACAGAAAAACTTGGATTTAATGAATTTTTCCATCCTGCAGCCGGCTTCCCTGGATCTACATCTTGCCAGCACTGCCACGTGCTCGTCACACACACACACACACACACACACACACACACACACACACACACACACACACAGACATACATCTGTGGGTCTGCCAGACAGGGATATGTGGCTACATCCTGGATCACTCTCATCTCTGGATATGCCTCTGTGGTCGTAACAGTCATCTGAGTGTGTGTGCGTGAGCATGGGAGGTGCAGAGTTCACCGGTGTGATATGGAACTATCAGTTTAACTCCGGAATCCTTTAAGAAGTTTCACCCGCATGGATTAATGAAATATGAGGAGATTTGGGCATGTTCAACAGAAACCACATCTGGAATTTCTCTTTTCTTTGGGAGAGAACGGACACATCTTTAAGCTGACTTGTAGTTTTTAACTTTTCCCTATTTCTGGTTGTCAGATTCTTCTTTTTTGTTCCCACATCAAAAGGTCTTAATGGTTCCTTTGTGATTGCGACTTGTTCTTTTGTGAGCCCTTGCACACTCCCGTGCGTGTTAATGTGTGATGTGGTCAGCGGGTCAGGTGCCGTTGGCGATGCCTGCTGTGTGCCCGCGTGTAGGGGGTAAGGAGTGGTGTTTTCAGGATGCAGTAGGGGTGGACTGCAGCTCTCCAGAACCTCGCTGTATCTGGGTTGCGGTTTTACACAGGGATGCACCACAAATAAATGTTTCCAACCTTCAAAATGACACTATTGAAAGCACAAATGACATCAGTGCCGGCAGAGCTCTACCAAGACCCTCACAGACCTGCAGGGTAAGCTGTTTTTATGTATATGTGAGTGTGTGTGTGTGTGTGTGTGTATGGAGAAAAAGAGACATATAGCCTAATCTACATGTTAAAATGCTTTTGAAAGATTTCTATCATATTTATTTATCACTAGGGTCAGAAATTGACCTGGGTCTTGAGCAAAAATACCACTGAAAGTCTCAAAAAAGCCCAAAATATAAAAGCCCAAAATGGATAAAAATGTATTATAATTACATGATATTGTTTAGGTTTATTTTTTTATTTTTACATTTGATATATTTCATTATATTAAATTCATTTCTTATCAAATTTTATATGATTATATAAGTATTTATAATAAATTAATTGTATATATATTATAACATTTATGTTATATTAAGTGTTTCATAAATATTACGTATTTGTATTGTGTTTGTCTTTAAAAGTTTTGGGGAAAATGTCCTCATAAAGGTAAAAGGTCAGTTTTGGGGAACAAATATTGGGCCTTAAAAAACTTTAGTTTCCGAGACTGTGCCTTACTCGCATTTACGTCTTATCTGAGAATTTTAACCACAGAGATAGTTGTGGGAGGTCAGATACACTAATTAGATAGTAAAGGTACCAGATAAGTGGTTATAAAGGCCCTTTGGGTGACTGTGTATGTTTGTGTGTGCGTTAAACTGATTGGTTGGTGTGGTTTTGCTTTAAGCAGCTAGATTACAGGATATCGTTAGGGAATGTCTAGGTCTGTTGTGTATATAGGAGTCTGTTTGTGTCTGTGATTGTTCTGTCATGTGATCACACACTTTATGATATTTATAAGACATATTCCCATGTCAGGATGGAATAGTGTGGAATGGGATGGCATAGTCTTCAGAATTTTACATGCAGACAGCTGTCGGCCAGACACATGCTCATATGAGACACAAGATCAAACCAAACTCAACCGCTTTCAACTATGTGTGGCTGGACTGCTCCTTCAGTTGGGTTAATTGCTTCCATCTTTTTCCCATCGCAGAAAAGGAAAATGTCTCTAGAATGACAGACTCCGATCAGCTAATGAAGGCGAGGAGCCATGTTGTTTCAGTTAGAATCGCTGGTATTTAAATGACGCTGCTTGGCTACATTCAGATTTACTGTAGGATTTAATGCTCCAGTTTTCTTGTTCAGTGTCATTCAGCTGTGTTTCTCTTGGACTATTAGGCTGACAGAAGGTTGCCAGGTGGTGTCCTTTAGCAAGGCTGTGTTAAAATACACAAGTGCTGCAGGTGCACTTTATAGTTACTGAACATTTTGTCAGGATGGACTCTACATACCACATTATGTGTGAATCAAACCAAAGACTGAGGACGAATAATATAAAAGTAGTTTTTTTTTTTATTCAAAATGGCAGGCAGGAATTTTAATATTAATCTTTGTTATAATTTATGTGTAAACTTACCTGTTATAGCACAAACTTGTGGCTAGTATTCATAAAATTTGGTACATAGCCTTGTTAAGGCTCTCTGCACATGTGTACCATCAACCATTTGCTATTGAAATAATTGAATTCTGAACTTTGATTGGCTGTTGGCTGCCATTTTTATTGTTACATTCAGAAAATTATGACATTTTAGTTAGAATATGTTAGAATTTGTAGCAAAGAAACACCACACTAAATTTTAAATTCCTCGATCAATTCAATCGAGCTGTTAGCATTTTCCTGTTATAGTGCCCCCTATTGGTAGAATTTGACTACATTGAACTAAATTGACTTAATAATAAGAATGTCAGTTCAAATACCTTTGCTGCTTGGACCCCTAATAGGTAAGTAGTCAGTTAGCAGACATGACCTAAAGTGACTTATCATACGCTTAATGACAATCCGCCGGATCAACCTGGGTTTAGATGACTTGATCGAGGGCACAATAGTGAAAGCTCATGTTTCACGTTTGAACCTACAACCTTTCAGTCACCAATTCATATCTTTAACCACTATGCCTTACCACTCCAATAATGTAAAATTAGCATATTTTAAGCAGTAATATCACTAACTAAAGCTGTTATTTTATGAAACTATTCATTTGAAATGTTGCCTTGGGAACTAACAGAAATAAGTTGAAGTTGAAGTAAGTTTAAGCTGAAATACTAAAACAAAAGAAAATAAAGCTATAGAATTAAGAAACTAAGAAGAATGAGAAAAACAACCAAATTACATAAAATAACTGAAAATATAAACATAAAAGCATAAAAAACTATAAGGCTATAAAACTGTAAATATTACTAAAATAACACTCATTCTAAAGGTTCATGCTCATGATATGCAACACAGTGGTCCAAGACGCCCATTTAGTACATCAGGCTAGATGGTCATCATATGGTTACAAGTATGTGGAGTGAAAGCAATGTCTATTTGATTAAAATTATGTTGATATTGAAGTCACTCTGCTGGATACAAGTATATTCATTCATGTTCCCTACAGTTCTGTTTATTTTTCTACTCCTTGATTCAAACACTGCTATAAAGGTGGAAAACCCTGTTTAACGGAGCTCCAGTGGAACTGAAAGAGCTGTCAGACAGGTTTAAACACACGCATACACACACCTCTTCTCAGTTATGCATGTGTGTGTTGCATTCATAGGGCAGGGGTGTCAGGGATTAAACACTCAACATTAATTACACTCAACTTTTCAGCAGGATCACACACTCAGCTGTTTGGAGTGTATTGTTTCTGGCCACTGTCTTGTGAGCGTGTGTGCATAAGCATAGCCTGCCAACATAATAAAACACTCATCAAATGAGGTATTTTGAGGGCATTAAGCTATATACATTCATAAGTCAATGTCCACATTTAGTTTCCAATTCTTTCCCTGATTTATGACCGGATTACCCTGAATCAACACTAGAAACACATCACCCTCAAAGTGTGTCGGGTGTGTGTTAACCCATCATCAGCTGGTCATAAACCAATTCTTTGGCTGAATGAATTTTGGACGTTGAGCAGAAGTCATCAGGCTGTATTTCTAGTGTTAGACAGACAAAAAAAAATTAAATCAACATTTTTGTTGTTTTTCAGAAAATAATATTTACTTGAGAAGATTTTATATAGATTTAAATTTTTTTTAAAAAGGGAGAATAATTTCTGCGTACCTCTTTGTTTCAGCATAAATGAAAAAAAAAAAAGAATTAGTGATTTTTTTTGCATAATGAAAGAAAACGAATCACAGTGGTGCATGAAAAAAATTATTCAAGATACATTCTCTAAAAGGAAATCTTGATGTCTTCAATAATTTTGCTTCTCATGTCTATTTGGTGACTTTTTTTTTTGTTTTTGCTGGAAAATGAGACTCTCTATATAAGATGTGATATGAAGGACATTGTTGTGTACCATTGGATCTTTGGACATCTTCTGGCTTGCAACTTCTCAAAAGCTTGGTGACCTAATGGGAATGTACTAAGTGTTCTTGGAGAACATTGGAGGTCTCTCTGACATCAAACAGATGACTTGTTTGAGCTTAGTGCTTGGAGAGTCACGTTTCCAATCCATTAGAATGTCAGTGATGAAGAAAACATAGATGAACAGAACTGAAGGAAAAGTTTAATGCTTTAAATGAATGGACATTGCTGGACCATAAGGACCATAAGTGTACTCTTGTGTGTTTTTGGTGGGTAATAACAGGGTTTGGTATTCTCAGTGCCAGGAGGAACCTTGTGGTCGAAACCTGCCTGTTGGAGCCTGTTGGAGCCTGTTGGAGACTGAGCTCTCCCTCTCTTTCTCTTTCTAAAGCTAGCCTCTCCGTCTCTGTCTGAACATGTCCTGACTTAACGGTAAATGTTATGAAATTCACACATTCTCCTGGACATTTGTCATGTCACTTACACGGTTGTATTATGTGTTTCACTTTTATTTGTCTGTGTAATCCATTGAGCAGGCCCACGCGCGCATGAACTCTGCAGAAAGCTCCAAAGAACTTAACGGGGTCATATGATGCTATTTTAAAGATCATTATTTTGTGTATTTGGTGTAACAGAATATGTTGACATGCTTTAATGTTAAAAAAACACATTATTTTTCAAATACTGTACATTATTGTAGTTCCTCTGTGCCCCGCCTCTCTCAAACGCATCGTTTTCTACAAAGTCCCTCCTTCCGACAAGCGCAGTCTGCTCTGATTGGCCAGCTGACCCAGTGCATTTTGATTGGCCGCACACCACAAGCACGCGTCAGAAATGTAACGCCCCTTTCCATAATCGCGAGCTTCAGCTTTCAACATAAATGTAAAGACAGTACATAATGTCCTTAGTTTTACCATCAGTTCAAGCCCGAAAGGGGAACAGAGTCGCGTGACAGACACAGTGATGGTGCTCGTATGTATTTGCAGTACACAAGCCACGATTAAGAAAGCTGACTCCCCTGTGATGTGACGCTGTCTCTCTCTCACGCACACGATGTGATACTCTACACGGTGCAAAACTCCGCATTTGAACAGTCAATAGCAAATACTTTTAAAATACTTTTTAAATTAGCAGAAAATACTTAAGTATTAAGAAAACATACTTGCAGTAGCTGATTCAGAATAAGCGCCAGATTGTCATAGCAAAGTCGGAATTGACCCATTGTTTTTAGAAATAGCCTTTGTGCACAGCCAGCCTTGTAGGCTACTCTCCTAGGTTCACAAAACTGTCATCCATAAAATGCGTTGCACAAATTCGAACATCTGGGTTGTGCTGTTCTGTTGTAAATAAATCTTAACCAATGATTCCTCATTGCATCTACTTTCGGAAGGCCATATAAAGTGCTTTTGCTTTCGCACTGAAACACAGCGTCTCCCTGACATGGCTGCATCAACACTACTGCTGTTCCTGAAACCACGCCTTCTTTTTTTGCATGCACATTTGGGCGGCATTACGCAAATATTTCCACATCGTGACGTAGATATGTGGGGGCGTGTTTGAATGAGGCGTTTTAGCCCGGTCTGGATCAGCCTTCTCTTTTAGATAGAATAAATCCTTTTGTGGGAGACTTTGAGCTTTGTAGCTCTGCAGATCTTATACATGCACAAATAGCTACATAATACACTAAAGAAAAGGAAAAATAGAAATTGCATCATATGAACCCTTTAAATGGAGAAAGACAAGAATTTTAATTCAAAAAACATTCTCTGAAACCGAGCCCTAATATCTTAGCAATATCTATGCAAATTAGCTTCTCAAGTAAATGTATCTTATTTTAAGAAACCCTTAAATCCTTTTGTGTTTCTTAAATATTTTAGCTTTTTTTCCCAGCCTCTGATAAGACACCTCAGCTCTGTTTAATGTGGCGTGTTTAGATCCATTCCACAGATTTTCTAAAAAAAAAAACTGCAGAAAATATCTTTAATCTGTTTTCTATTCCAAAATACAGGGATAATTCACCCAATAAAATGTTGTTCCAAAACCTGTATAACTTTCTTCCAGACGTGAGTAAATTATGTCAGAGTGACCATTTTTGGTGAACTATCCCTTTAACAGAAGAAAGGGAAATTAAATAAAAATATTACATCATTCCACACAATATGCAAGGCTGTTTAAAAGGAGCGTTACCATTTGTCTATACGTGTGTGATCATGCGTGCAAGTTGGTAAGAATGCAAGTGAAAGAGAGAAGGTTCAGACATAAGCACAGCCAAATGAAAACAGCACGTGAGACAGAAATAGAGTGAGAAGCAGAGAGGGGGTGAGGCTGCGGTCAGAGTCAGGACAGCTGGAGTATAGAGTATGACTTCTGCTGAGTTCAGAGAGATGTGAGGAGTTACGGGGTGAAGAGGAGACGTTTGTGAAGTAAATGTTTGCTTTATATAAAATGAGTTGGCAAAAAAAAACTTGTTTATGTATATGGCGACTGGCACCATTCTTAGGGAACTTCCTGCCCTGACTGCATACTTCCTGTTATAGTGAAACCACAGGGCTGATGAAGTTGTTGATTTTAGGTTGAAGAGAAAAGAGGTATTTTAATGCAAAATGAGAGGAATGATGATGTCACCTTTGAAATAAAACATCAGCACTACACTACACGCCTGTGGCCTTTTTTGTCCCAATACTCAGGTGTCAAGGGACTCTTTAGTGAATTGGTGCGTTAAATACTTATTTGGAGAACCAAAGCAAGAAAATATAGATTAAATAGAAAATTATTATTATTATTATTATTTTTATTTTTTTAAGCAATCCCTGGCCTTTATTCCTTCTAATCTAATAAGAAACATTTCTGAGACTTCCTCAGAGAATGTTGGCATCACAAAAATGACGTCATGGTTCCCCAATGTGGAGAGATGTTTCCCGTTCCCTCCCCCTTTCAGTTACTTTTCCTCACATGCCCACGTCTTGCTTGCACAGGTGGCGTAAGTACACTGACAGATCCAAAACAGTTGGGATGGTCATTTAGAACAACAAGGTGTTATTTCTAGCAATTATCTGCCAAGAGTATTCTCCAATTATCACATTAAATGTGATGTGTTCGTCAACACAGATGCATTTCATTTGCATTAGATACAGTGTTCTATGTGACATGTTATCCCATTGGAATAATAGTTTTGGACTAAATGACTGAATGAATGAATGTCTAATTACAGTTATCTCTCTGTGTTTCCCCCAGGCAAAGGGGCGGAGAGATGGGTCCTCTTCATCCAGTGAGAACCCTCGGCCGGTGGTCAGGAGTGGGGCAGATGGGTTGGGTGTGTCCTGGCAGGGTCCACGAACACTGGTGCTCCATAAGAACTCTCAGGGCTTTGGCTTTACACTACGTCACTTCATCGTTTACCCGCCAGAGTCTGCCCTGCACACCAGTCTCAAGGTGAGGATGTCTGCCAGCTATCACAAAATCGAGCTACAAAATGTGGACAGCCTTGACTTACGGTCATTTAACCACTAAAAACAACCTTTTCATAGAATAAAAGCCCAACAAACTTTCCCTGTCTCTCAACTACAAAGAGTTGTTAATTTGTGCTCAATAATAAGGGGAAGTCGTGGCCTAATGGTTAGAGAGTCGGACTCGTAACCCAAAGTTTGCGGGTTTGTACCGGCAGGGATTGTAGGTGGGGGGAGTGAATGTACAGCGCTCTCTCCCACCTTCAGTACCACGACTGAGGTGCCCTTGAGCAAGGCACCGAACCACCAACTGCCCCCCGGGTGCCGCATCAAAAAAAATGGCTGCCCACTGCTCCGGGTGTGTGTTCACTGCTGTGTGTGTGCACTTTGGATGGGATAAATGCAGAGCACTAATTCCGAGTATGGGTCACCATACTTGGCCACGTCACATCACTTAAGCCTACAAGGCCACTTTTTTTTTATGAAGAGTCATTTTCATGATATTAGGGCTTAGGAAATATTCTTTAAAAAACTGGAGCAGTTTTTTGGAAATTAAAAAGGCTAATTTATGGCATGAGACTCTAAAATGACTTTTGTTTTAATGGCTTAGGCCATGGTAGCAATAGTTGGTCCACCAAGGACTTGACCTCACAGATAGCCAGACTGGCATCGGTTTTCCTTTAGCACCTGTTTCTAAAGAGAAAAAGATGAAGCCCAAAGAAGCAGTTCAGGAGAGATTAAGTGTGTTATGCAAATGCACATCATAATTAGAGTGGGAAAAAAATCAAGGGCTTATATAAAGAAAGCCGTGAGATATCCAATTATGTCTGGCATCTGTTTGTTATTTTCATGTACAATATGGATATATGCAGTTATTAACTTACTGTTTTACCATATTTGTGATCAAATAAATGCCGTTTCAGTGAGAATAAGAGACTTCTGAAAAATAAATAAATAAATAAATCCTGCCAACCCTGGTAGTGTATTTTATTCCCATATTTTATTAAGAATGGGCGACAGATGTTTAGACGGTGTTTGCACATGATGTTGGAGAAACAAAGCCCCATTATGATATGACATCTCTATCCCCGCTGTTTGCTTTCCTGCTCAAAGGGCCTATTATGTGTTTGACTGATACCACACACGCTCTGGGCTGGTCCAGGCCGTACCAGGGCTGCTGGGACAGTGTGTTCAGGCCCATTCACTGTGTCCAGTGTCCACGTGGTCACATGACTGTGTGGCACTCTCCATCTGTCATCCCATCAGCTCCAAGTTAATGCACACGTGGAAATTCATTTTGGTCTGTGGGTTGGATGTTGATTATAAATCGTAAAGTTGTGGTCACTGTCCGTCACTCTCTACCAATCTGTTTCCCCCTTTGTCTGTCTTTCTCCCGGGACGGCAAAGCCTCAGTATTGTGTGAGTTTGTTAGGAATGAGCCCAGTCAGCGCAGACTAAACACTGGGCTGCCCACTTTAAACTGCCTGATCAGCGTTGTGTGTGTGTGATTTCAGCCTCTGGTTTGCAGTCTGGTTATTTTGTGAAAGCTGTGCATGGGTTATCTAAACTGTGTCTGTTGTAAATAAAGATGCAGAGTGAATATTATAAAGATGGAAAAATTTATGTTGTTGTGGCTCTTGTTCTTGCGGAGGTGTGTGGCTAAAAGCTGCACATTCACTGCTAAAGTGCTCCATTTTTCCCAGTGCTGACCTCTAGTGCTGGGACAGAGTCAGTGCTGAAATCAATGCCATTATAGAGACCAACCCAATTTATTGAGACCTGTTATAAATAAATAATAATACAAAGTTAGTTCAGTTTTTGTACCTATGATGCCTATTGACTTCTGATTCATGTTGCGCACCATAGACATAATAGGAATAATTTATCCAAAAACTTTCATCATTTACTCACGTTCATACTGTTCCAAGCCTTTCTTCTCATGCATCGCAAAAGAATGCTTAATTTCTTGGCCACTCTTGTCAATGTAATGAAAGTGAATGAGGATAAAATGACAAAAATATAATAAATTGGTCCATATGACTTGTGCATAATAATAATAAAATATAGTCATAGTTTTTAAAAGTGACACAAGGGTGAGTAAAAATGACAACATTTTCATTTTTAGGTGAAACAAAAGCTTTAAAAGTCTTGATGAGCGTTATTTGTTAAATACTCCAAGACTCCACTGTCATTTCTATTATACGATTAGTACTTTATTAGAGATGATAATAACTCCCTTAAGTATTTTGTAAATTACTAAATTATTAAGTTTAAGACCATGTTGTAATTTTGCTATGATCTAACTCTCTTCTTATTGTTTCCTTTTAGGATGAAGAGAATGGGAATGGAAAGGGTGAGCCTATCTTTTATATTTATTGTATATTCACGCCATGTAAATTGCAGTTATTCAAGCTAATTTCTTATCAATTGAAAATGTTTTGTCACTCATCTGAGTTGACTGAACTTCATATGACTTGACAAACACTTTTATTTATGACTTTTATTTCTCAGTGACTGATCTGAGGTGAATTAGCAGCATAAGCAATGTCAATGATCAGGGAAGCAGATGTTTGTTGCATGGCGCCCCCTAGAGCAAGTTACCGTTCATGCACATTCAGGGTGTCCATCTGCATTCAAATCAGTCCAGTTTAAGCAGGATTACAGGAAGGCACATGATTGATATGAGATATATGCCATATAATTTGCAAGTTCTGACATATGAAAATGTTTCCTTATTTCCATATCAAACAAAAACAATATTGTATCGTAGTGCTGCTATATATCAAGGTACTTGTATATGAAAAAAGACGAAAATCCAGATGTACAGATCTCAAGTGAGAGTTTACTGTTGAGCCCTAATGTCTTATTTTCATAATGCCATACTACTGAATCCCAGGCAATTAAAATGCCACTAAAATCCAATATACAGACTGATACAGAGGTGCTCTAGCATACACACGCATCTACACATAGTCCACACACACACTGTAGCTCCAGATCATAGCGATTTGTAAGGGTTGAGAATGAGAATAAAAGCTGACAGATCATCTGATGATATAAGACTGGTATTGATGCTACACTAAAGCTCCACAGTTCCCAGATCAGTTTATGCATGACTACCTCAACCTGTTTGTTACCATCTGTCCTCATCTTATCATGCCATCATGAGACACTGGCATCAGTATGAGCAAAACACATTCCATAGTGCCGGAACTTTGTGAATGTGTGTGTCTCTGTACAGTGAGGTACAAAAGTTCACTAGTGAAACAATTTTATTTTGAATTTTTCTAATTTAATACAAATTATTTTTTCATTACAAATTATATAAGCAGCATGTTGAAATATTAATATGAATGCCAGACTATCTTATTATTCAGTATTCCATGTTTGCTTTAATGACAGCAGCACAAGTTTGTGTCTAACATGATGATCTTTTGTGTGTGTGTGTGTGTGCCTGATGAATAAAATCTTAATTATTATATTTAAAAAATAAAAAAAAGATCCACAGCATGACTTGAGATTATCCAAAGAGCATATTGAGCTTCAGTGGAAGAGGAACATCTGACCTTCTGAACAAAGACATGCTCATTGTCACTGATTTGCTTATTTGATTAGTGACTTAGAAACTTTAAAAAACAAACAAAAAAAAAACAAAAAAACTTTATTACATGCAAGATTAAATTATATTTTCCCACTGTATTTGCCTTCTGTACAAACTATGAAGTATATTGTTTTGTGTGTGTGTGTTTCATGCAGGGCTCCATCAGAGTCGTCTGGAGCCCATGGACACCATCTTCGTTAAGAATGTGAGGGAGAAAGGCCCCGCCCACCAGGCTGGCTTGTGTACAGGTAAAAGAGTTTGATCGTATGTTCATAGTTTAAAGGCCTGTTGACAAAAATATGAGTGTTTTGTGCAATAAGCATTTTAAATTGAATGATTGGTTGTAAATTCAGACCATTATAAACATTAGTGTGGCACAGTGTCACAGAGAGGGATTCTAATTTCCATCACACTGCAAAGAAAACTGGCCAACCAATAAGATTAGCATTTTTGGTCACATGCCCAGAGCCGCTGCTGTTATATAAATCTATGGCTTGGTGATGCTCACAAATGGACTAATTGCAATGATAAATAATTGTAATGCAGTAAATATCAGAGCAATAATCTGGAACAAGGTCTCTGTATTCTTGTATTTACTGTTGTTTGATAAACATCATGCAAATACAAATATCTGAAGAAAGTGTGTGTGTGTGTGTGTGTGTGTGTGTGTGTGTGTACATGCTAAACGATTTCAGCTTTGATTATACCTACCCCAGTGCACTCATGTGCATACATATGTGATCTCTTGTTATGACTTGCCCACTTAAAAGGCTTTAGAGCCTGTCACAGATTTGCAGGAATGTGTCTCTGTACTAAGACATATTTAAAGTGCTGATATGTCATGCTTCCTGTGACTAGTCATGTCACCTGACTGACATGGACAGTACACTGTGCTCTCACTGCATTCAGACAAACCAAGAGTCTTATTCCTGTTGATATATGAACAGAATAAAGTTGAACCAGAGAGAGAAACTGATACAGAAGTAGGATCTATTATGGAATATTTTCCTCTGTGAATTGTGGTTTGTTATTTACACAAAGCACTTTCAGCGTGACAGAAGGTGACTCATTATCTCTCACTCTCTCTCTCTGTGTGTGTGTGTGCGTGTGTGCGTGTGAGAGAGAGAGAGAGAGAGAGACACACACACACACACACACACACACACTCACGGCTGCTTCCTGGTCAAGAAAAGGTGGTTGAGTTCAATGAGGGCAAGTTCTTCTTAACTTCTTTTCGTAAACTGTACAATACAATATAGGATGCTTACCATATTTTTGTTGCTAGTAACTATGCTACCATGCACATATGATCTCTCCCTGACAGATTAAAATAGTCTTTATAATTTTAGACACCTTGAATAGGAATAAGGCAGACTTTTTTATATTTTATGTGAACATCTTGATGCAAAGTCAATGGAATGTATACAATTTGTTACATGGAGCTGAGAGTAGCATACAGCATAATCAGATTAGCCAAAATATTTCATAAACAAATATGCAAGGGGATGTGTTGAACTACGATGAGTGATCCAGTTCTGCGGAAATAGTCTGAGTTTTCTGAGGAACCTGGTGCAACAGATCATGCACTACCTCTGATGAATGTATTTTAATATAATTGGTTATGACTGGATAGGAGGCTTAGCCTTCATTGACTCCTCTGACGAACCACCGCTGGGTGAGATGATCTGATAATGTAACCCTGACATGAACCCAAAACACACCAGAGATCTAAGGAAAACAGAGTGAACACATGGAATGAGTCTACTTAATCTTTATTATTTGCTCAGAATGCACATGCTCACTCTCTCTCACTATGTAAAGAATGTTAATTGTGAAGACTACTAATAAATGAATTTCTGATCAAATTAATACAGCCATGATGAGCAGAAGAAACTTCTTTAAAAACAGTAAAAATCTCACTTATCCCAAACTTTTGAACGGCAGTGAATGATTTCCCTCTGACAGATTAAAATAGGAATAGCGCAGACTTTTTTTGGTATTATTATTATCAATGTTAGAAAAGGTTGTGCTGTATTTGTGGAATTCATGATACATTTTTCAGGGTTCTTTGATAAAAAGAAGAACAGCATTTATTTGAAATAGAAATATTTTGTAACAGTATATGTACATGAATGACTTATTACTGCATTCTTGCTGAATAAGTATTAATTTCTTTAAAAAAATGCTAATTTATGAGTAGTATTGACTTCCAATATAATAAGAGGCTTATAATAATATTAATGTTTCTGCAAAATGACTTCCATTATAATATCAGTTATAGGAACACATTTCTGGTTAATAAGTGGTACTTGAGTCTTATTGATGGGGCTGTGTAAATAAGTGTGTTATTTTGTGTGTGTTTGCAGGAGACAGGCTGGTTAAAGTGAATGGAGAGAGTGTGCTGGGTAAGACATACTCGCAGGTCATTGCACTGATTCAGCACAGGTGAGCTTCTGAAGTCAAACAACACTTATTCAAAAGATTATTCCACTTTGTTGCATGAGCTGATTCAAATGAGGTCTTCATCAGCTATCCAGTCTAACCTTGGAAGTAAATGCAGATCAAGATGTCTTGATCTATAACATTGTTTGGATTGTTGAGTTCAAATTTGATGGAGCAGAACAGAACGTAACTAAACGTTTTCACGTGAGTGTTGTTCATGTGGAATTTGTGACATATGTTTTACGGAACAGAATGACCTCAGGCAGTGTTTGCTGGGGGAAGTTTGCTGGATGATTATGTGCATTACTTAAAAAGGTTACTACTGACCCCAGTGTAAAGGTTGTCTTTGTACTCAACCCAAATCACAACTTTTAATGGAGAAATTGTTCCATTTTCACTGTACATCCTATAAACTCTAGATACTCCTATTGAATCTCATGCTCTCTGGGTCTTTGTCTTCTCTATGTAGTGAGAGTGTACTGGAGCTCTCCATCATGCCAAAGGACGAGGACGTGCTGCAGCTGGTACGTGTACGTTTTAGCATTTTTGCCACACCTTTTCTGTCTCATACACCCACTCATACCTACACATTTACCTGCATAGCATAGCATAGCATACACATTTATTTTATTGTATTTTTATTAAATATTTTTAAATTTTTATTTAATTTAATGTTATTTCATTTTATTTTCTCCAGACTAGTGTTAATAATGTCCGCTGTTTTTAAAATGAATCTTAGTCTTTAAAAAGCAAATGTCCTTTTCGTTTTTTTATCATATTTATTCAACCTGTCCTGTTTTTGCTTTAGTCAAGTTTTAGTTGACTAAAAGTCTGAGAATTTTAGTCTAGTTTTAGTCAATTAAAACATAGTCACATTTTAGTCATGCTGCATAATGGTTTAACCGATAATCATATTTATTTTGCTCAAAGTTATAGTCACTGTTGCTGATCATGATTGTAGTCATTTGAGAAATTTCATCAAAATTCTTGCACTTGTACCTTTAAGCACAAATCAAGAGTGTCAACATCTGGTTTCCTGATTTTTTTATATGCTCATAAATGTAAACACACTCTTTACATTATGAAAACTCAAAAGCTTATCTCAAAAGTTAAGACAGTGATATTCCTAATATTAATTCCAATAATTTCAAATCTTTCTATTAAAACAACAAGAAAGACTTTGCATTGTGGCACAGAGGTTGCGTAAGTGCATTTATATAGCTACCCAATAAAAATATAGTCGAGATCCATTTTTGAATTTGTTTCAGTTTGTCACTGAAAAAGGTTTGATGGCAGATTTAGTTGCAGCAAACAGCTCAAACGACTGTGTGAAGGAACACAGACTGGCTGCGTTACAGTTTCATTTGAGCTGAATATCGCAATGGAGATGTTTTCAGCTCATCAGTGCTTTATCTGTAGTGTAAGGGTGAGTGTGTGCGACTGGTTACCAGGATGCAAAGATCAAGTAAAACATAAGGCAGAAAATGTGTCCCTTTAAGAGAGAAACTCTGATAGGGGATTTAAACTCTTGACATCTGGCAACCCCAAGCATGAAAGCTAGTGAAGGTCTATCTTTTTTCTCCTGTTTTTTGTTGAAGAAAAGAAGAGTTTTTGTTGAAGAGTTTTTTTTAAAACTACATTTTAGTCTCATGTTTTATTTGTCAACAATATTACCTGTTTATAGAGTTAGTTTTAAATTATGTCAATGTCATCTCGTCTTCGTCTTGTCTTACTCATGGAAAAAAAAAAGGTTGTCAACTAATATTTTTTTGTCATAGTTTTCGTTACCGAAATCAACACTACTCCAGACTAACCCAAACTCTAAAGGAAAACAAAGCAATTAAATAACTTTCTTAATCTTTTGTCTTATTTTCCAATAAAAAAATCCTTAAAATAAGATCAGTTTACTAAATTGTTTAAATTAAGATTGGTTTTGGAAAAAATATTTTTGATTTAAGTTTATTTTTGTTTTAATTTAATTTAATGAATTTTAATTAAGTTTGTTAATTCAATTCATTGTATTTAAATTTATGCTCAATTCATTGTATTTTAATATTTTATGCCATATAAATTTTCAAGTAAAAGTATGTTTTATGATATTTTTACTGAAACAAGGCAAAAATACTGATTAATAAAATGTTTTGTAATGTGAACATTTTGCATTTGTAGAGTATAGAATTTAGGTACACTGTACAAAAAATTCAGTAAAATTTACGGTAAAAAACTGGCAGCTGTGGTTGCCGGAATTTTACAGTAAAAAATACGGTAGCAACGTTTTAGGTTTTACGGTTTTAACTTAAATTTACAGTTAAATACCGTAATTTCATTAACTGATATAATATTAATATATCAACCTATTGAAGTACTGAAATCTGTTTTGTACCTTTGTAATACACTGATAACCACCTAATGCAGGTGGTGATGAGAAAGTCACATGATGAACCAAAGCCCATCACAAGCAGCTTTTAAATAATAAGGTATAGAAGGTGCACAGTGTCATTCACACAAACACCAAACACCATCATGGTAACACACATGAAACCGAAATAATGCAATAAACATTAATTTAACAACATTAAGGTGTAACACACAACCCTAATATACAAAACTGATAAGAAAAAACTAAGAAGAAACAGGTATTTCAACAAAAAAACTAATTTTGTTGATGTAAAAATGTAATGCAGGTAATTCTGGGAATGTCAATTTACGGTTATTCACTGTAAATTATACGGTCTTTTTCCACTTCCAAAAACGGTATACTACCGTAAAATTTATGTCCAATACATGTAATGTCCAATATAGTTTTTCACCGTATATAGTAGGGGAATTTACTGTTAACCATTTAACAGGTTTTTACAGTAGCATTTTTACAGTCTTGTACCGTTAAATTCACGGTCATTTTTTACAGTGTAGCTTTGTGGTTTAGTTTTGTTTTTGAAGTAAAGCTAGTAAACCCACACACGCCCTCAGAGGTGTGTACACTTTTCTCACACTTTTAAATAGACACAGACACTGCGGTTTGACAACTCTGATATTTTTTAGTAGTCATTATAAAGCAATGTGTGAGTCAGTAGGTTGCTTCAGCAGTATCTTTGAAGCATTTCCAAGCAAGAAATCAAGAATCAGTCATGTTGTAAGCATGCAGACGGTCATATGATTAACACACAAATACACACAAACACATATGCATTATTTCACACAGTGCACAAACATTCCCACTCGCATATTTTCTTCAGTGCACAAATTACCCAGTTGCCCACATGATCGAACATGCAACTCGCTAAAGGCGAAGGAAAACCTTTATGCACTTGTGGGGAACATACAGACACATGCTTTATACACACTCAAATTAATCTTTGTAGTAGGGCACTCATACTAAGCGAATTACCCATATAGCCTCCCAAGAGACCCCACTCCTCTATTCTTACCCCCATGTCTATCTCTCCTTCTCTCTGTCTCTCTACACACCCCTCCTTACACCCGCATCAGCTACATTCCAGAGATGACATCATCAGATATGTGGCCCCTCCCACACTCCCACAGGGTGGAGAGACGACGAGAGAGAGAGAGAGAGAGACAGAGAGGGAGGGAGTTCAAGAGCGTTGGGTTGGGTAGGGCTCAACATAGACAGAAAGAGAAAAAGAGATACAGAGAATAACAGAGGGACGTGACAACGAGACATGAATTTGAAAAAACACAAATCAGGACATAAGAGGTACATTTAAGCTGTTAAAGAGGACACTAAATAGAAAACGAGAAACGTTCGACACATTGGAGCTTTAGGGAATGTTTCTCTCGATTAGTGAGTTTCAGTTCTCTGTGTTGGTTGTATTTGCATGTATTAGCAGACTGCATGTACTATGCTATGTTAGTCGATTTGCTTGTCTGGAGCCGGACAGTGTTTCGTCAGCCAGCCATGTCTCTGTTTTGTTAATAAATTCTTAATTGAGCACATGTCAAGTTTATGTTAGTGTGTTTTGAGGTTAGTGTTGATGCATCTGGTCAGCTTGACATCCTCTCTACAGTCACACAGTAGTCACTGCATGGGTCGTATAAGTTGTTGAGGTTTTGGAGTCGATGTCTTCTGGTTTGTAACATTATACTGCAAAAATTATTTCAGTCATATTTTCTATTTAAACATTCTTAAAACAAGATCAATTTAATGTAGAAGGTGATTTTACCTTTCTTATAATATGACGTGAATTAAGTTTAAATTTTTTTCTTATCTTATCCTTATGCTTTTCTTATATTTTTTTCTTGCTTTAACCATAAATCTAAATATAATATCTATTAATAATATATTTAGAGAGCTAATGCTAAAACTAAATCGACCTGTGAAAAATCATTTAATCCTTTATAAACTTACAAGAATTTTCTTTTTTTACTGAAAACATATTTATTACATTGTGGTGTTGTGATGAATCTCTCAATGAGTAATTTTTTGTTTCAGTTTTGTTTTTCCCCTAATGATTTTTAAATAACTTTTCAATATTATTAGAAATCATTAGCATTTGTCTTATTTGACATCTTTAGATAAGCCAGTTTTGGTTTTTAAGGTATGTTTGTTTTGGTGTTTGAAAAATGTAATAAGCCAGTACTACACTGAAACTCAGTATTATGACACAATCACATGATCAGTATATAGTGATAGTGTCTCATGGTCAGCATGTAATTGTAATGTCATCTCTCTTACCCCTTTTTTCTATGAACCTTTCACCTCCACTCCTTGACGCCATTCTCACTCTGTTGAAATTAAGTTACCCTACTTTATACAAGATATAGAGGTGTACAACACATATACATAATAATCTTACACCAACACTTTACATAATTACATGGAAATTTAACTTCATTGTTTGTGCTTTTATTTTGGCTTAATTTGTTTGTTTATTGTCAGACTTGCTTTACATTTACAGCAATATTTTCTTCTATTTTGTACTGTTTTTCTGTATGTCCTAATTTGTCTTGTTCTAAAAGCAAATAAAAAGGAAAAAAAAGAAATTAAGTCACTCCTTTATGTTCCTTTGGAATGAAACCGTTGTATTTCTCTCTTTCAGGCATATTCCCATGATGCCTACCTAAGAGGGAACAATCCATATACAGGAAAGGCCCAAAATCTTCCTCCACCACCCCCTGTCCTCTACCCTCCACATACAAAATCACAGCCTCCTGCCCTGGCCGGCCCTGCCCCAGCTTCTTCATACATGGGGCAAAACCAGCTGGACAACTGGAGCCGCTGGCCCGGCTCCTCCTCTGGTCCCTCTCCACCCCTTGACAACCGGACAATAGCTTCCAATGCTTTCTGGGCAGCCGAGGGCAGGAGCTGTGAGCCAGGAGGTGTTGGTCACAGTAGCCCTGCACACCGAACTGAGGAGATCCAGTATGGAATGACTGACAGGGGACCACAGGCAACCGGACAAATGAGAGGACACTCATATTCATCATCTTCCTCCTCAGGAGGGATGATGAGCCCATTGCATCATGCTCATCTTGCCAACCACAACATGGGTACTGCCGTGGGGCACATTGGAGGCCGCAAGGAAAGCCCACCTTGGGCCAGTCCTTCTCAGTCAATATCAACACCCCCATCCAGCCGCAGCGAATGCACTCAACAAGCCCTTTCCAACTGGTACTATAGCCAAGTACCAGGTCGGGAGCAGGAACGAGAGCGAGAGCGATCTGTTTCTCGCTCCATGCACCCACGCCACAGGAGTTTCTCGCATGATCGTCTAGGTGAGCTTGGGAGGGCCAAGCGTTTGCAGCAAGCAGGTTTTCCCCACAGTGCATCACAAGACACATTGCTGTTGCTTCAGCAGAACTCAGCAGCGTACACTGATCCCCACTGGAACCATGGAGACTGGCGGGGTGAGCATGCGTATGGACAGCACCTATCTGCAGTGGCCTATGGGCGCAAGTCCTCCGAAAACCTTCTAGTAAGCCAGTACGGACATTCAGCACGTTCACTGGAAACTCTTGACAGAGCTGTGGGGATACTTTCACCACGACTCGAAAGATCTACTTGGGTCCACCAGCCCCCAAACAGGACTGAAAGCTATTTGAGACATGGCGGACATTGTGGCCAACACGCAGAGTCACACCACCAAATCCAGCAGCAACACCACACACCACAACACCATCAACACACACCACAACACCATCAACACACACCTCAGCATCAAAACTTCACACATGCAGCACACCAACACTCATCCCAGACTTCGCAACCACAGCAGGCAGCTCCACTGGCAAGACGTTTGCCATCTTGCCAGAGTCTAGATGAGGAGCCGATTGGCTATCGTAGCTACAGCCCCTCTTTCAACCGGAAGACTGGCCGTATCTTGCAGCAAGCCCAGTCATTTAGAGACCCCTCTTACACGGGTCCACACCTCTGGACCCCTACACCCAAGACCAGTCCCCCAGAGGGGCTTCCACCCTCGGCCTCTCCTTCCCCAGCTCCACCAACCACCTCTTCTACAACTGCTATTTCCACAGCCCCTGAAGGACAAGACAGAACTTACCGACCCACTAATCATGACAGAGGGGCAGAGGAAGCAACAGGTGAAGCCCAGATACAGGAAGTGGTTCTGAGGCAGAAACCACCCACTGGACGCAGGGGTGCGAACGCCCTACGACATCAACATTACGGCCTAGCACTTGACTCCAGTGACCCTCTACTCTTTACCTCTGATCCTACGGAGCCCCCTGCCAAAGCGGAAAGTGCTATTTCTCATCGCCGTACGAACGGTAACCTACCACCACTATCCATAGAGGATGATTCTCTTGCGTCAATTCCCTTCATAGGTAAGTCCCTACTTCTCAGTGACTCCTTTGCTCTCATGTTCTCCTTTTCTTTGTTGCAAAATACTGTTCCATCTAGTTCTCGGTTTCTCCCTCTCTTTTTCACTTCCCATCATTTGCTCACTCTATCCTGCACATGGTTGTTATTTTAACAAGGAAACTGATTAAGTATCCAGACACCATTAAAATAGACTGATGGGAATGTTAGAGAATAACTGTACTTGTCTTAATAACTCACAACCCCACTGGTCTTACCCTTCATTTCCTATGTCTGGTGAACCAGTGTGCATGTCTGTGCATTAGGTAATGCTGGAATCTCCCATGGTCAGCCTGACAATATTAGTTGTCTGTGGCTGAATCAGACTTACTGGATTTAAATTAGTCCTATTTTTCTTTCTTCCTCTCCTTCTTTTTCCACTCTTCCAGTGCCTCGCCCAATTCCATCCTGTTTCTACAATTGTACTCTTTTAGTAGACACTTCTATACAAATTGACTGCATTCTCTGGGAATTGAGCTCATGACCTTTGCATTGCTAGTGCCACGCTCTACTGTTTGAGCTTTGGGAACACTATGAAGATAAAGGATTTGAAGAGAATTGTCTTGACATATTTACATACTATAGAAATTTTGATTGATTGACTAAGGCACAGTTGTGTGAATATGTGTGTTTTATAACCTACCTCTATTTTAGTCACAAAATAGCTGGAAAATATCTGCAGATGTTAACTTAGTCTGACAAAAACTTAATTGGGGAAATGGTTTATAAATACAGTAAATAATGTCTCATGTCCTCTTTTAAGGGAAGCTTAGGGTTGGGTTGGGGTTAGTTTATAGTAATTATGATTGGTTTTATTCGAAAAAAGCAGCTGTCTAAGTGTGTGTGTTTGCTCTGGTGTGTAGCTCAAAGTGATCTTGTCTCTGCTTGCCTTTATTACTAAACCAGAGTGCAAGAGGAAATCTGAAACAAAATGGCCGGCTGAATGCAAAACATTCAAAACAAACTGAGATAGACACCAAAACTCTTACTGTTAAATGTGCTACAGGGTTATATATGGTTGGCCGTGAATCTCTGTTTCCTCTGATTATATGTTTATAGCACAGCTGGATTTAAGTGGAGTGCTATTGATTTGGCAGTTTCCTTAAAAGCTTTTAGTTGGTAATTTGCTTTCCTTTAACATTGCATTAGGAGTTGTAATGGCAGCATTAAAACAAAACCAATTAATTTCAGGCCTATTAGTGATTTTTAGATTGTTCTGCTCTTTTCACTGCTGGACATCTTTTTATGATCTGTTGTGATTGCATAAGCTGTTGTTATTGCAGTGCTTTCATTCCTGAGGGAGGTTAAGCCTAAAACCACTATGCATAAAAGTGCCCCACCTTTAGCAGTCAGCACAGACGAGAAGCATGTTTCTGCCTCCACACACCTGTACAATGCAACACTCCCCTTGAGTTAGACCCTTCAGTTTGATTACATTTGTTAAAATGATCTTGCTTACGTTATGTGTTTGTGTATGTTTAGGAGAAGTTGTGGAGTATTGCAAAAATGTAACTACATATTTAGGATGGGAGCAGGTCGTTGTGTATCCCAGGTCCTGTTTAGAGATTGATGGAGGGAACACAGCAGAAAAGACTCTGAAACAGAGAGGACTAAACTGAAACTAACAGAAATGCTCACAAGCTGGGGCACGTTACACCATACTGATAAAAACAACAGACAGTCTGTTGTTGCTCTACCTGTCATGTCAGTGGAGTCATTTGTACTGGAATTTCTCGTATTGATTTGGGGTGAATGGTTTTCAAACTGCGTTACTGTGTTAGTGCAACTGGATCTTTGTTTTATGTAAAGATGACATTCAAGTCATATGATTACAACCAGGAAACATAAATTATATTAATTGCATATGGCCATATCTATATCAATCTACAGCATGCAACAAACTAAAAGCCTGTCCATGCCTTGTTTTAAAATTGAGAAGGTTTTTAGACACATTTTTGGTCTTGAAAGTGTTATGTTAGGATAATTGTGATGATATTGTAGCTTTTATTAATATTTTATTATTTTATTTAATATTTTTAATTATTTTTTAAAAATGAATTTAGTTCTAGCTAACTATAATAAGCCTTAACAAATAAAAAAGCCTTTGTGATATCTTTATTCATTCCAGCCCACAGAAGAATAATACCCAATCGGTTTTTTTTTTCACTTTATGAACATATTTTACTAAAAATCAGGCTGATCAGAAATTTCTAGTTCATTCTTATTGGAAGTTCTGTAAAACTTGTCTCAATTAGCAACAGTAACCGGGGGAGGGTCCGTTCATTCAGGTATTCAGGCAAAACGTTCTTCAGGGGAATGAGGAAAGTTAAAAAAGTTTTGGAATGAATGTAGTTGTTTCATGTAGTGTATAATTTTATGTTGTTTAGTTGCAGAAGACTTGCACTTTTTACAAACGTGTAATGAACTGAGAATGCAGAAGGAAAAGGAGCAGGGAGCAGGGGTTTTTGGGGTTAGGGGTGAAGGACACACACGTACACACTCTCACACAATCAGATATTCCCGGACATAACTCAGCTCTTTCTGCCCTCAATGTAGTCATTGTGTCTCCAATAAAAAGGGGAGGAGTCTTCACTCCACCAACCATTCACACACTAACATGCTACACGCTAACTCACCAGAGATATCCGTTCTGATGGGTTGGGTTATTTACAGCTTTGCATCTGAACCTCAAAATACAACTGTTGCACATGACTGATGTTAAAGTAGTACAGATGGATTTTCTATGTGCAATTGTTGTATGTCCATGAGACAGACTCTATGGAGTTGTGTGTGGAGGTGTGTGTGTGTGTTTGTGTGTGTGAGCTCATACTCAGGCTTCAGTAATGAGGGCCTTTGTTAAACCCACAGAACAGCTATTTCTGCCAGTGGCTGGAAAACAAGCACAGTCCAGATTCCACATTCTAGATTGGGAATGTTTCCGCCCCTGCTCCCTTCTAGTATGAGAAAGAGTAGACAACATAAGAGAATTAAAAGAAAAATGATTCACTTGATTTAAGATAAACATTTAATTAGAGGTTGGTTGATGTATGTGCATTGTAATGAATGTTGAAGACATTTAAACATTTGATAAACTGACGAATAAGAAGAAAAGGAGTGGACTTCATATGAAGTCAGAAGTGATGGATGGCTAAGATAGTCACATGAAAAAGTGATGCACAGAGATAAAGAAACACAAATTATGAGAATAGAGAGCAGGATACTGATTAATATAAACAGAGGGGAGGGGGCCAGGGGGGTATTTCTTAAGCTTTTTAGAAACAAAAGGGTCTATATTATACCCAGAGAAAGCCGCCTGTTAGCATTAATCTTCTTCTCTACTCGGCCAGATTTTATTGGTTCGGTCACCTGAGCCTTATATCATGTGACTAATCAAAGCAGGAAAATGACAACATGACAACACTGATTGGCTGGTGGCACTATAAGGACACTTTTCTCTTTTACTATTTTGAATGGCTGTCAATAGAGAAAGATGCTCTCTGCATGGCCCAGTTGTTCAAAAAGTTAATCTGGCTCAAAATGTTGAAATATACTTGCAATAAAGCATGTAATTGTTTGAAAGTAATTGTAATGTAAGTGTAATTAGATCAAATGTAATTGTTAAGAGTAAGACTATTGACTGGTTCATCTCTGAATCCCAGCTTCTACTGGGATCAGGATAATCCTGCTTTTTTTGGATCAAAGGTATTAAAAATGGGGTTTGAACAACACTTACTGAAGGTTTGATCCAGATCAAAACCAAGACTGGATTTCATGATAAACTCCATTCTTAGAATCCTTAGTTTTTTGCATTTAAACAACCAATTTTCAAATTTTGATCTAATCTGATCAGAGTACTTTTGAACAACTGGGCCTAGCGCTAACTGGACCATGCTAACCAGACAAATCTTGTTTAGAAATGATTTTGTTCAGTGATGTTTGTGTGCTGCTGCCACCTGCTGGTGTAGATAGATGTTGTTGCAGGTGGTTTACTGGTTGACAGAATCTCCTCAGTCACTGAAATACCAACGTTCTGCCAAATTGTGTTTTTGAAGCGATCATGTTACTGCTGCAGGGCAGGAAAGACCTGACACATAACTGCTAGCACATGCTTTGAAAACAGAGTTGTTGTTTTTTTGAAGAATTCATTGAAGGTGCCACTCATCTCACACATGGCTAAGATGAGCTTATATATTAAAGATTTGGGGAGAAGAAAGACATTGACAGGATGGATCTTTAATGTATTAGCTTTAACCAGTTGACCACTCCAAAGAGGTTGATATAAAAGCATACCTGCAGCAACCAACCACTTCCCACGAGAAACTCACAAGAACTGAAACCATGTGTTAATACAAAAAGGACTTGTTCATCTCAGTTCCACATTGATTACTTATTTCATGGAGGGCCACGAGTCAGGTACAAAATGCTGTATGCTTTATTCATTCTTTCTTTCTTTTTCTTCTTTTATCTCTCAGCATTTTTCACTTTGTCACATATCATATGCTTAAACATGATGAGTGGGTACAGATAAAGTGTGCACTATAGCTTCTCCTTACAGTAACACTCGATTACTTCTGTCTTTGAGAGTGTCTAAATCTCATTAGGTTTTGCAGTAAATTGAGTGTTTGGAAATTCAGTTGTTTACTTTTGTATGCATGTCAGAGAGGAAGAGTCTCTTGTGTTTTGGTGTATTATGATATTTAAATATCTTGAAATTAACTGTGCAACACCATTTTGCTTTCCCTCTAACCTTTCCCTCCTTTCTTGTTATTCTTTTTGGTTTCCCTTCTTTCAATCTTACTCCTCTTACCAATATAACTTTCTTTTATTCTTGTCTTCCTCCCTTCCCCTTTTCCTATCATTTCCTCCGTTCCACTCCTCCCACAGATGAGCCGACCAGTCCAAGTGCAGATCTGCGGGCACGTCATGTCCCCGCCTCCTCCGTCGTGTCCAGTGGCGGTATAAACTCCGCCCCTGCTGTGGCCACAAGCCCCGCCTCCCCAACCTTCACCTTTCCCCTCAACCGCCTTTTCTCCCACGACTGCAGTGAGTGATGCAGAGAAAGAGAAACACTGTTACTGTTACTACTAAATGACCAAATCACTGCGTAGAGCTGTACATGAAAACATCGCGACGAGTTTACGCAATTACGTAAACATTCAGAAGCTGCATGTGATCGTTATAAAGCTCCTCCTACTGCATGCGTACTCATACAGCACAAATAAGTCAAATGTATATGTGCATGCCGTACTGCATTTGTTCACATGATCTTTTGGTAATGCCCGTGCACCGTCTTTGGACTTCACTGAGACTGTGATGAAGATCACCACCTTCCCACCTCCTAATCTCAGATTACTCCCTGTATCCTACCCAACTCCACACTAACTGTCCTTCATCAGCTCTCTCTCTTTTCTTGTTCTTTGTCCTTTTCACCGTTTGTAATGAGTGGATGTCTCTCTCTTTCGCTCTCTATAAGCAGGGGATCCCAAGTCTAATCGTCGCTCCTCTTACCTGCTGGCCATCACCACTGAACGCTCCAAGTCATGTGATGAGGGGCTTAATGCATATAGAGAAGAGGGGCGGGTCTTCTCGTGAGTTTTGGGAATTTTACTATTACTATTTTTGAATACTGTTCACATCTCAGTAAAGATGTGTGAGTTTATTTTTTATTTTTGAACATGTTCTTATTGTACTTCTTCAACAGGAGGATTCCAAAAAGAGTCAAGAGCTTCTTTACTGAAGGGGTGAGTTTAATTCCCTAAATTACAGTAGAAACCGGGTCATACTCTCTAAAATTTCGATATGAACAAAAGTACTGTATTGTTGTTTTAAGTCAACGTAATGTGATGTATTTCTGTGTATAGATCCTGGATGCTGATTGGTCAATATTATGGTTATTTTAGCATTATTTGTATACTATTATTAATATTTTGAATTAGCTGTTATTTTATGTCTTCAGTTTTCATTTTAATTGCAGTTTAAGTTTAAAAACTTTTGATATATTTCTGATTATAGATCAGATTCTGATTGGTCAATATCAGTGTTATTTTATATATTTTTTATATACTGTTATGGTTTTTATTAATATTTTGAATAAGCTTTTATTTTGATGTTTTCAGTTTATGTTTTAATTTAAGTTTACAAATTGTATGTGATGTCATTTTTATTTTTCTAAAAATATTTCAATTTCATTTCTATTAATTTTATTTTGTTTTCATAATTTTAGTAGTTCAACTTTTTTTTAGTTCTGTAAGTTGCAAAGGCAGCATCTAGTTTTTTATTTCAATTAACAAAAACTATCTAGGATTGTTTTAGTTTTAGCTAACAATAACAACACTGTGTCAGTATAGCATTCCACCCACATTATAATCCATGCTATAATAACAGTTTTCACCTCTCCGTTGTCTATTTTTTAATTTCAATTGAATATGCATGTTTGCTAAAGCAGTGCCCCAATAGTTATTTTGCTATTGGTTAGTATTTTCCTATCGCCTAAGAATGGATTAAAAAGTTAAAAAGGTCCATTTTGTTTAAAATTGTATTGTATGATATTTTAACTTAAAACTTTGGAGTGTACAGCTTTAAATGTTCTCTTCCTGTATTCTGGGTCTTTGTATACTGTAGTTCCATGTCAGTGTCACAGTTGTGTATTTCTCTGTCCTGTGTCATGGTTTAGTCTCTGGACAGTCTGGGTGCTGCGGCAGAAGCTCGCTCTAAACGACACTCTACCTCGGAGCTGGGCAGCATCAGCTACAGTGACGTTAAGAGAGAAGGCTGGCTCCACTTCAAACAGATCCACACGGAGAAGGGCAAGGTAAGCCAAACAGACAGCGAGGGTTCATTTATAATCTGGGGGAGCAGTTGTTAGTGGCTTAGTTAATGATGTGGGCTTGTAAGGTTTTAGGTTCAAACTCGCCATGCAAGTTGCTTTGGATAAAAGTGTCTGTTAAATGACTACCGTAATTAGTTACCTGTATTATCTGATGGATGAGATTAGTCTTTTCTCTCTCTCTTGCAGAAGGTGGGTAGTGCCATCTGGCCTTGGAGGCGGGTGTTCTCTGTGCTTCGGTCCCATTCTCTGTTCCTGTACAAAGACAAGCGAGAGGCAGTGCTCAAAGGGGCGGTGCTGGGAGGTGGGGCTGAAGAGGAGCAGCCAATCAGCATCCGGGGCTGCCTTGTGGACATTGCGTACAGTGAAACGAAGCGCAAACACGCGTTGAGGTTGACCACACAGGACTTCTGTGAATACTTGCTACAGGCGGAGGACAGAGAGGACATGCTGGAGTGGATCAGAGTCATCAGAGAAAACAGCAAGACTGACAATGAGGTGAGAGTGTGAGAATGATGGAACATAGAGGTCTTCAACCGAATGAAACGGCAAGACCAAATTTGTCGAGGTTGTCATTGCTTGTACAGGAAGCAGTGTGTGTTTACATGGGGTTTGTTTCTGAGATCTCCTTCCTCTCTTACTGCTGTTTACTGTCAGCAGGCTTTGCTTTTGCTAGTAAATGTGAATATGGTCATAATATATGGGCTTGTATAATATATGGGATTTTATCCATATAAATAATTGTTATTTTATTCTTTTTTTTATGGACATGCTAAAATAAAACCTAACATACTTGGAAAAACTTCAATTAAAATGAAGAACTTGTCATTTAATTTAATTAGAATTTATGAACATACTAAAATAAAAACTAATATACTTGGATAAACTAAAATTAAAATAAAGTACATAAATAACATATTTTATTTTATTATTTTATTTTATGAACATGTTAAAATAAAATCTAACACTTGGAAAAACTAGCGTTAAAATAAAGTACATCTTATTTAGTTTTTAATTTTATTTTATGAACATGCTAAAATAAAACCTAACATACTTATAATGTACATTTTTTTATTTTATTTTTATTATTTTATAGTTTGTTGCAGAAATATGAAAATGCACTTTATTTAAATTTTTTCTAATTTATTTTAATTTTTTCCAATTATGTTTTATTTTAGTGCATGAAAAAGTTTTAATTTACACTTTGTTGTAGTTGTCATTACCGATAACACAGTTTGTTGATTGATTTCCCAGAAGAGTGACAACTCTGTGGCCTGTGGTTTGCACTGCACAAAATGGCAAAATTTGCTCAACCAATGGTTTTTGGGGTGGGACAATTAATAATTTTTCAGTTAAATTGAAATGCTCTTTATTCATATTTGTCTGTAGGAATTGGGTTTCTCACGTCAGGCTCTCATCAATAAGAAGCTTAATGACTACAGGAAGCAAAGGTGAGATTGGAGCCCACTGTAGCATTTTGTTGTTCTGGGAAAAATTTTTTTTATTAATTAAAATGATCCACTTCCTCTTGTAGTCCAACAGGTAATAAACCAGACTCCTCACCCAGAGTGCCTCGAATGACATTTCTGCTTAGTAAGCAAGACAACAGCGCACCTCCACGTTCCCCAAAACACGAGGCTAAAGATGAGAGCAGCCCCCCTAAATCTCCTTGGGGCATAAATATAATGAAGAAGGCTAAGAAAGCAAGTCCTAAAGTGTTTTGTGTGCGTCTAGAGGACTGCCAGCCTGCTACCAACAACAAGGTGTGTCCTTTATGCAATGTGCTGAATGTGTTTCTTATGCTTACTGGTAACTTCACGTTAGTATGTCTGTTGTGTATGTCTGTGTATGTCTGTTGGTCTGTGTAGTTCATTCCCCTGATTGTGGAGATCTGCTGTGGGTTGGTGGAGGACATGGGTCTGGAGTACACAGGGATCTACAGAGTGCCAGGAAACAATGCAGTCGTGTCCAGCCTGCAGGAGCAGCTCAATAAAGGAGGAGACATCAACATCGCTGAGGAGGTGAGCTGTTTACTCATTCACTCACACACACACACACACACACACACAGGTTTGTTTTTGATCTCTGTCCTTGTTAACTTGCCACTGGCTCTTTGAGACTGAGTCAACACGGTGGTTATATTCACTTCCCATGTTTAAGCGGATGCTTCCTCATATTGAGAGCTCAATGATAATTGGGTTCAACAACAACAACAACAACTGCTTTCACTTTTTCCTCCTGTACAGAAATGGCAAGACTTGAATGTGGTCAGCAGCCTGCTAAAGTCCTTCTTCCGTAAACTTCCAGAACCCCTCTTCACAGATGGTGAGATTATGAGCATGTGAACTGTGATTTAGTGCTATTTTATGTGCATAAAACTGTAAATATACTGGAATCCTTCTGAAATATATTTTGAAAGGTATGAAGTATGTCATGTAGTGACATTTTTCCTTCCATTTCTCTTTCTCTTTATCCTCTTGAAGACAAATACAATGACTTTATTGAGGCCAATCGGTTGGAGAATGCCAGTGACAGGCTAAGGACAATGAAGAAACTGGTATGAACTTGCTTTCAGCATGTTACTTTAAAAGCCACATTGTGCTGCAAGTCTACATTACCATTCAAATGTTTGAGATCTGTAAAGCTTTATGCTCACCAAGGCCTGCATTTATTTGATCAAAAATATATGATAACATATGCACATTTTCACTCAGGATCAATCAAAGGTTTTAATAAAACAGCATTTACTTGAAATATAAATATTTTATTTTGCTTTACTATCACTTTTAAACTATTTTGTCTTTGGGAAAAAAATCACAATGACCCTAAACTTTTGAACAGTAGTGTATAGCATTTAGTTTGTGTTTTCTTCACTTGTTTTTCTATTAACTTTCTATTTGTCTCTTTCTGTCTTTCTGCAGATACGTGATCTCCCAGATTATTACTTCCACACTCTAAAATTTCTAATTGGACATCTAAAGACTGTGGCAGACCACTCTGAGAAGAACAAAGTGAGCAACACTTGCTTTTCTGTGATTCAGATATTTCAGTATTTTAAATTACAGTATATTTTTACTATTGGAAATTTACAAAGCATAGTTGAACACAGATGTTGCTTTTTATATATTAATTTGGGCTTGTGTTGAGTTTAAAACCCAGCTGGGACAAGTCTTTTTTCCTTGCTTATGCAGACCTTTGCAAATAGTCTAGAGATTTTAAGTAATATTGATGACATTTTATTACTTATTAGTAGCATCTGAATTTGGCATTTCACATTAAAAAAGCAGCAGAGCTGCTTGTGTAACCTGTTGCATACAGTAGAATGCTAGTTCATATTAGCTGTATGATGTCTTACTGTGCGCTTATGTATGTGCAGATGGAGCCACGTAATTTGGCACTGGTGTTTGGCCCTACTCTTGTCCGGAACTCAGAGGACAACATGACAGATATGGTCACCCACATGCCTGACCGCTACAAGATTGTGGAGACACTCATTCAGCACGTAAGGCACAAGGTTGACAAAAATGACCACCGGTTTTTAAGCTAGTCTCCATTTTAATTATGATTTTAAACAATGATTGTCTTGCTCTCTGCGCAGCATGCCTGGTTTTTCAGTGAAGAAAATGAAAAAGATGAAAAGGTTTGTTTTCTTTATATTTAGTGTTATTGAGATTCATCAAAATTAATTTATGAATCATAAAGTGATCTATATGACTACATAACTAACAATGTTGGGGAAAGTTACTTTTAAAAGTAATGCATTACAATATTGCGTTACTTCCTAAAAAAGTGACTAATTACGTTACTTAGTTACTTTTTATGGAAAGTAATGCGATACATTACTTTTGCGTTACTTTCGCATTACTTTTTAAATATGAGCAGGGCTTGATTATTTTTAATATAAGAAGTTCTATTTATAGCAAATGCAAAAGCCCTTTCACACCAAAAAGTGTAATGAATAAACCTCAGGCTGACGCAAAAGTAAATTCACGTCTGTACAGTAGAACGCCGGAGAAGGTTCAACACTCTTCAGCAATAAAAAAACAATGAAGCACAATTGTTAGTTTATCTAAAGTCATTTTTGCTTATTAGTATGGTTGAACTGGATCATCAAAGGTCAGCAGCAAAGATATTGGTTAATAAAATGGGATTAGATACATTTGTGTTACTTAACATTTAATTATTGCAGGTTTGCGTCATATTCTGAGTTTGCATTTCACTGTTTTAATTCATTCTGATGAATACTAAATCTGTTTTTTTGTGAGTGGGATGAATTAATGCACATTCACATTTAGTCTAGAACTACAGTAACATCATGTTCACACAGTGCACACAATGCCTCTGTACTCCCGATTTCTCCCAATATGGGGACAGGAGACTTGTCAGTCAATAAGTGGGAAAACAAAGTAACTGGCATTACTTTTTTGAAAAAGTAACTCAGATATTTTCTTGTAAATTAAAAAAGTAATGCGTTACTTTACTAGTTACTTGAAAAAAGTAAGCTGATTACATAACTCGCGTTACTTGTAATGTGTTACCCCCAACACTGATAACTAAACATTTAAATTCTAAAGTTTTTCATGGCTTTTTAAAAAATATTTAAATGTCGCCCCACAGACACCAGTGGACACAGAGGATGTTCAGCCCGCCCCAAACATAGATCACCTCCTCTCTAATATTGGTCGGACGGGCCCGTTGGGGGAGGCATCAGGTGAGAGTGCTTAACCAGTTACAACCAACAATGCGCAGGTTAAAAACAGCCAGTTATAGTTGACAGTAGTCTACATTAGATGGCTTTTGGCTAGCAGTCTTATTCCACCTCAGATGACTAACACTAGGATACATACTTTCATCTGCATGTAGATGGACAGGTCTGTCCGTTGAACATGTGACAGTAGTAGACAGCAGGTCAAACATGTTTCTGTGTTCCTGCATGTTGAACGCTCTTTACGTCTCTGAGTTTTAAACAATCTCTTTCATTATATTCACTTTCTGCTGTCTTTCTCTGTACATTTCTGCATCCCTCTCTTAGCTGAGCCTGTGGAACAGCCACTGCGGTAGGATGGGTTTCCCCTGCCCTGCACTCTGTGTGTGTGTGTGTGTTCATGAGTGTGTGTTTAATGGCTATTTGCACAAGTTATGGAGGTGTTTATGGCCTCGTTTACATGTGCTGTTCACTTCTGTGTTAATTTGAAGTGCTAAATACAGCTGTCAACAGGATACTTTTTTATCCTCTCTTTCAAAGCAACCATATTCAAACAGAATAGCTCATGGCAGGGGTGTATCTAATATTTTGTCATTATTTGAACATGATAATGTAGGTATAAATATAGGTATAAATATTATATAAGCAGGTATTGCTTAGTATTGACTATACAATATACAGTACTGTTCAAACTGGGTCAGTCAGATTTGTGTTAATGTTTTCGGACGAGGTTTCGTATGGCTGCATTTATTGGATCGAAAATACAGCAAAAACATTAATATAATGAACTATTATTACAAAGAACTTTCAATAATGTTTTCTATTTAGATATATTTTAAAATGTAATTGGTTTCAATTCCTGTGATGGTAAAGCTGTATTTTCAGCATCATTACTCCAGTCTTCAGTGTCACATGACTCTTCAGAAATCATTATAATATGCTGATTTGCTGCTTAAGAAACATTTATTATTATCATCAATGTTGAAAACTATTTTCCCTGAAAACGTTTTTTTTTTTGCAATCTTTTACTGTCACTTTACATGTACTGTAAATGTAATTTTATGTCCTCTCATTGACCTCACATTTTTTGAACGCTAGTGGTATCACAAACGTAAATGCCATGTAAAATTATTTGTGCAAAATCTAAATAATATTGAAGAGCTAAGCCTTCACAATTCGTAACTTTTGAAAACTTCTGAAGTGACACCCAAGCCAGGTAAACGGGGCCTGTGTGTGCTGGCAAATTGTGTTTGTTTCGTCTTTCTGCCCCTCTGACAATTACAGTTTCTGCCCTTGCCTTCCCTTAGCTCTTTCATGGGTCGATGTCATCAGTATGTTATGTGATGTCATCAGTGTGCGCTTTATCTTTACCGCTGCATATATGGGCTCCTTCACTTCTTCTTCTAAGACCCTGTTCACATTGGAAAATTAACTGACAATCAGCGGCTGGTTGTTTATTACACAGATGCTGTTTATATTGGATCTTGTGTGAACACTGTCTCACAATCACTGTTTATGGGGGTGATGCTTAATGATTGACACAGAGGCTGCTACAGGTCTTGTTTATTAATGTATAAAGTTAACTTACTGACAATCACAAGGTTAATACTCCTCTGTGCCTCTCATTAATACAGCATATATTTAACATGGTGCCAAAATATTTGTTAATTTCACTAACTTCCTCTCTCCCTGTCTCTCCCTGTTTTTAACTGTCCAGACTCAGCCAACAGTGATTCTGCAAAATCTAAGGTCAGTATTGACCAAAAACTATTTAATATGTTTGTTGTGTATTAAAGGTTAAAGAGAATACTGTAGGGATCTGGATGCTTTTGATCACTTTAAATTAGTAATACTTTTCTGTAAAAGCAATCTTATTTAATCTAATTTAATACATATTTGATAATACATTTTTCATAATAATTAATATTAATGTATTTGTTTGAATAACATTTTTGAAATATTTGATACTTAGGGGTCGTGGGGATCAAAACGTGACTTTACTGCCAAGGATATCCTGACGTTTTCGATTATGTCGGCTGTGACCCGCAAACGCCGGAAATGGCATAACGGCCGTATCCTCGGCAGCAGCACAGACGACGATTCTGAGCATGAACCCCTTAAATCCTGCATCTCCGAAAAAGATGACTTGCAAGAGATGGGGCAGGTCGCATCTTTCTGTGCCCCTCGAGCGGAGGGAGAAGAGGATGAAGAAGAAGAGGAGGAAGAGGAGGAGGAGGGTGAAGATCAGAAGGCACAAGTGCAAAAAGAAGTAGTAGTTCCCAGCATTTCCTCCACAGAGGAAGCGGCACCAGCAGTGCTGCTGAGCGAGGAGGAAGAGCAAAGGTCTGAAGTGAAAGGTCGCAGCTGGCGAGGAGATGATGCACGGTCTATTGTGTCAGGTTACTCTACTCTGTCCACTCTGGGGCGGAGTTTAGCATCAGAGGGGCGCGGTGAAGATGCAGATGATGAGCATAGCGAACTGGTGAGTGAAACCGATAACGAAAGTGGATTTGCTTCACGCTCCCTCACTCAAGAGAGGCCAGAAAAACCAAGCCGTTCAAGCCAGAACCCACATGCCTCACCCGAACCAACCGCACCACGCAGTTTTCTCTATGCACACTGCAAATCGCAGACACCTTCTGCTGCCTCTGGCACAACCTTTGCTCCGCCTCCTCCTTCCCTCACAACCAGTCCTGAAGATGGTGCAGCACGTTCATCTACTCCCTCGACCTCCTCTTACTCATCATCCGCTTCCCAGCGCCTCCACAGCCGCCACTCTTTTAACTCCCACCGCCTCATACAGTGCGACACCCTCGCACGGCGTCGGCTAAAGGTAGACAAAGCCAAAGCGCCCTCGGTGGACCTTTCGGAACAGTCCAGCTCCTCCGCCACGGGGGGAGAACGGCGGTCGGGTGCAAATCAAATCCCTGATTCCTCTCCGTCTCCTTCCCCAAAAGCCAAATCCTCCTCCAAAGGGGTTAGCGTGCGAAATGAGTGCACGGCAACATCCGCAGCCAGTCCCAGAAGCTACTTCTTGTCCACTGGGCAGGGTTCCCTTGCGGATCAGGTTCGGGCTCGTCTGATGGGCTCGGCGGATGATCTACGCAGCATTGGCCTGAGGAAGCAGCTCTCGCCAGAGACGCGCCGAAAAAGACGTGCATGGAGGAGGCACACTGTGGTGGTCTCCCCTACGGACAGTTCAGACAAAAAAACACCTGCGCCACCCCCCAAACCGCTAGCTTCACCCTCCCCTGTTGAAAAGCAGGACGTTGGAGAGTCCCACCCAGAGTGCTCAGAGACTGAAGACCCTACTGCACATCGGGTCCTGCCTACCTCGCGCTTTCGTGATTTCTTGTAGCAGTGATGGTGTGTACAGGCTAGTGAACCAAGAGAGCTGGATTTGGGTTGTGTTGTAGCTGTGTCCTCAGTATGTTCACACTGACAGCGATTATGTGGTTGCCAAGTACTGTTGACCACCAGGCGTTCATACTCACTGCAGTGTCCAACTGTATCTGGTGGCGGATGATGTGAGCGTCATCGTGCACCATTCAAAATTAAATTGAGTTTGAATTTGAACAGAATTTAAATTGAGGTAGCAAACAGAATTGAAATTTGTATTGAATTAAGTGGAATTTAAAAGTAACTGAAATTCAAATAAAACTACAACAAGGGCATTTTCAGACCTGTAGACTATTTGCTTTGTTCCAGAACAGGGTCTTAAATTGTTGCAATGTTGCACTTTCTCCTTGGTTCGTGTCGCTTTCACAAGGCAACATTTCACTTACCAAAATGTGTTTATGCAAGTCACGTGTGTAAAACGGTCCTCTCATTGGTCAGATCGCACCTGTTTATGTTCCAGGAATCCGCTCATCGTGTCATCCGTCAGAATGGATTGATGCACACACTCATATGTTTCAATGTATATGTATATCAAGGCTTTATTGGGTCAGCAAGAGCAATAACATTTTAAAATGAAGAGATGCTCTTTGGTTTTCAACTATGATAAATAATGTGCTCACCCACCGAATTAAACACTGAACACATTTCACATTATGAATTAGGTTACAGCTTGGATTGTTGGTTCATTAGGTCAGATTGCGTTCTCACCAAAAGCGAACCACTTTAGAGTTCGGGTTCAATCGGGCCAAAACCAGCTCGTTCAGCCGTTCTCAGACCGATTGTTTTGGTGTGGATCTGAGTGTGATGATCATTTCTAAAATAACTCAACTAAAGTAGAAAATGTGTCAGGTTCTGAAACAAACAATACAAGCAAACCAGGTGTGAAAACACCCTAAGCGTCATTTGTAATGAGAAATGAAAGTTATCAAGACAAACTTCTGCCTCATTTGATGTCACCTATAGACATTTGTACTTATTTTTATGTAGACTTTTGCTTTTTTACAAATTGTTTCATTTTATGGACCAAGGTGGAAAACACTTAGGCCTGGTTTCACAGACAGGGTTTAGATTAAGCCAGGATTAGGCCATAGTTCAATTAGGACATTTAAGTAATTTTTAATAAACATGCCTTAGATAAAGACATTACTGGTGTGCATCTTAAGACAAAACAATGGCACTGACATATTTTAAGATTAATCAGTGCAAGTTTCTTTTCAGCTGAAACAGCTCAGGCTAACATTTTAGTCTGGGACTAGGCTTAAGCCTTGTCTGTGAAACAGGGGGTTAATTTCCCAGAGTATCCTTACCTGTTGAAATTTCTTTGAATTGTAAGTTCCACTTTAATTCCTTTAATTCTAATTCTAATTCCAAATCAACTTCCAGTAGGGTGTGACCAAATTTGATTGTATGGAATTTCCTTGAATTGAAAGGGAGCTGAAACAAAAATTTTGGCTAGCCCTGGTCTGTATTCCTGTTGTTGCTGCATCACATTGCTGTTCATTTGCATAAACATGATCTCTTCTTTATGCAATTGAGTGTTGCTTTTGCTTGTTTCCTCAAATCATTCTCAATTTGAATTGTAAGTTCCACTTTAATTCCTTTAATTCTAATTCTAATTCCAAATCAACTTCCAGTAGGGTGTGACCAAATTTGATTGTATGGAATTTCCTTGAATTGAAAGATACTAGTTGAATTGAAAGAAATAGTTGACAAAAATTTTGGCTAGCCCTGGTCTGTATTCCTGTTGTTGCTGCATCACATTGCTGTTCATTTGCATAAACATGATCTCTTCTTTATGCAATTGAGTGTTGCTTTTGCTTGTTTCCTCAAATCATTCTCAATGAAAATGAAACCAGTCACTTTGTCACTGCAAATCACTGTCGGTGTGAACGGCCCTTTAGGTTGCTGTATGAATACAAAATAAAAACAGTTTAAAGCCCTCAGTTAAGTCAAATGTTCATTACTTTTACTCAGATTTACTTGCAAGGCACCTGCAAGGTAAAACCTGCAAGACAAAGGGGCTTTTCAGTGTTGCCAAAGTTTTCTTCTTCATTTCTTCCTTGGCCAGTTATATGACAACATTCTGCTCTTTAAATTACTGCCAAGACCCTCACGACTCACATGCCAAGGAGTGCTTTTGTGTTTTCAAGTCCCAGATGAACCAATTCTTCAAACATGCCAGTACAGTATTGGCTAAACAGTGTTAGCAAACAGGAACAGTGTTGATAGTGACTGTTTTAACTAGTTTTAACATAGGCCATTGAGCTCAGAGCAGGTGCATAATTCTACCAGTAACTCATTACTTTAAGATCCATAAGAGGCAGTGTGGTGTGTTCCCCTTCCCACATGTTCATCTACACTGAGTAACAGCTCATTGGTGAAATCACTTCATATGAGTGTGTATGTGTGTCTGAAATTGCCTGTGTATACATTATGTGGTCGAGAATGTGTGTGTCAAACGATTTTGTAACATTTGTACAAAGCCTTGCTTAAGTTAACCTTGTAAATAAACATATATTATCCTTTTTTTATTTTATTTTAGTTTATATATGGTTTACAAAGTGCACTTAGGTGCACAGTCATTTCTTTCAAGATGTTACTTGAAATGTTTTTCCTTAATATTTTTTTTGTTTTTTATACATATATTTTGTATGAATATAATAAGTACTTGGGGTGTACCTGTTTTAACTCCACAAGACTGTTTTCCCTGTTAATGGCCTTTCTCTGTGAATTACAAATACTATGCAGAAATCTATTCACCTCGATGCAAAGAACAGAGATCTAACCTGCAAAGTGTGTCTGTCACAAGCTATAATAAATTCTTATTGCAGAGCATATTTCATTTGGGTTTTGTGTTTTTGTCTTGTTCTGCAGGCATTTTAGCACAGAGCATGATTTCTGAGAAAAGGTATAAAGAAATGGCACTATTTCCGCCTCTACTGAGGTATTATATGTATTTGGGTGTGTGTGTGTGTACTGGTTTATATATCCTGGTGGGGACTTAAACCTGACTACACAGACTCATGGGGACTCGTGTCACGGTGGGGACCTAAATTGTGGTCCCAACTGGTACAAAAGCTTATAAATCATACAGAGTTAAGTTTTTTGAAAATCTAAAAATGTAGAAAGTTTCCTGTGAGGGGTAGGTTTAGGGGTAGGGTTGGTGTAGGGCAATAGAATATACGGTCTGTACAGTATAAAAACCATTACGCCTATGGAGAGTCCCCACAAGGATAGCTGACCAGACTGTGTGTGTGTTTACAGTATTATAGAGGGACCTGAAAAACCTGTATACAGGTCAATGTTTTAAATGAAACCATTTAACAGGTTTAAACTTTAGCAATGGTTTGCATAGTTAAATATTTTGTCTTTGCTTTCAGTATTATATTATTCAGTATTATATTATTATATTATTTCAGTATATAAAATCACTTCTTTAGTGTATTTACAGGGTGAGTAATATATTATTTATCTTTAAGTATCAGTGTAACCGATATTTAGAGATATTAAAACAGATTCTCAGATTCTGCCTTCCATGGACATCATGACACACTTGTCACGTAAGTACAAAAATGCTCACAACTGCTACAAACCATTTTGACACTTGAAACATATACATACTGTATGTACAGTATGTATGTAGGCTATGTATATGTGAAAGATACACGTATTCCAATACCAAAAAGACTACTGCTTTCTGTGTGTGTGTATTATATATACCAATGCCAAAAAGACTACTGCTTTCTGTGTGTGTATTATATATACCAATGCCAAAAAGACTACTGCTGTTTTCATAGTGTTTATCAATAAATAGATTAATATTTTTTTTTTAATCTCATTTGCATGTCAACAGAAGGTAAGGTTTGCACTCACGTGTGAAGAGATGTGAGTTCATTGTAAAACTCGGATGTTTTCTTACTTTCTCACTTTCCCATAGGGTTACATTTTCTTCCAATGTTTGTTTATTTTTATCATTTTAATTCATTTTATTTCACGTCATTTCATTAGTATGGCAGCAGATGGCAGTGAAGTGTGAGCTGTCGGTAAATCTCACTCGCAGCTCAAATCGTGTTTTTAATCATTTGCTACAATGAATAAACCCAGTAGGTGGAGTCCGGGGGAAAGTTCATGTTCTGCATTCAGACAACTTCATTTCTTTGTTTGCAACAGTTTATCTCCAAAGTCTATTTTCGTGACACCTGTAGGCTATAAGCAAAAATAGGCTAAAAATAAAAGTAGCAACCCAATTGCACAATCGACTTCTCAATTCAGATAGTTTGGCATGAAGCAGAGGCTGTGACCGTAAATGTGTCATGCAGAGTGAGTGAATGAGTCGTGTTCATCAGCGGAATAGGCTACTTACCGCTCCTCGCCGGACTCGAGTTGCGCGCTGCGTTTTTAGAAGCGTCAAGTGTTTCGACAGCCGGCAGCAGCAGCAACGCTGTGATTCACATGCACTGAGCGAGATCGACATTTAAACGTGTACTTCTGGATACTTCTCATTTACCTCAAGACGGGTATAAGAAGTACTGCCTGCCTGGAGCCGAAGGGATATTCAGCATGCTGGGGAGGAAAAAGAAACCAGAGACAGTTCAGCCTGAACCCAAAGCGTACGAGTCGAAAACCCACGATCCGCTTCGGAGGCTTGGTGAGATCATAATAGGCTACATTAGGACAAAAAAAAAGTCTAATACGTCCTGATTGTTACTTTAAGTATGCATGCTTTCTTTAGTTTCACAGAAAGTGAACTTAATCTCAGCCACTAACTTGTTTTCGACTCTCGAAGCTCATGTTGTGAAAAGAGTCAAATGAGCAGATTCACTCATTCCACACTAAATCAATAAAGACCTTTACTCTTTGACAAATGCTCATTTTGCGTGACATATGGGTGTTGTGAGACATGACATCTAGTGTGAACTCATGACATTTTCTGTCTTCTATTAATTCCTTTATTCTTTAGGCGTCATTTTTAACCTGCTTTTGATCAAGAAAACGCTAATGCACATTATTTATTGCATTTGTACCTGACTTTGTGATATTTAGACAATAATTATACAATAACAACTAGATCTGGTTTGAGTGGCCGGTCGTCCCAAGAGTGCTTGACAGCAATGGGACATTTCACTGTTTGTGTTACTTTGTTATGTGAGCTCAAACAGAGCAGGTAGAATTAGTTGTTGTTGTTGGTTTTGTCTTTAGTCTGTTGGGATATGTCTCTACTAACTTTGCACATCTAGACTTTGCCATTTTTGCCCACTTTTCTATAGTAATGCAGTATTAGGGGTTTTTTGGTGTGTCTTGGATGACCTGACATATTATTTTTTTCGTGATCAGCATAACCCTCACGTAACTTCCACACTCATAACCACTGACTGTTCTCACACAATTATGATTTTCCCACTCATGTTTACCTCTCATCTCTACCCTTCAGCAGCAAGACTGACTCCAGCTGAGATCACCACCATCTACACCTATGGCCCTTGCTTATGCTGTCCACATAAAAACCCTTCTACATGTGTTTCTTGTAATATTGACATTTACTTTGCAATCATGTGATATCTTATTATGCAGCAAGCTGATGTCTGAAACTAACATATTATGTTAATATCAGCCTAGCTCTCAAACCGAACCAAAATAACTGCTAGTTTACGCTTCATGCTTTTGAAAGGAACTGCATGTAAGAAGGTGGAGAGATAAAAATATTTGAAAATATGTAAAACAGACGTCATTACTTGACTGATGTATCATGTAATCCTGGAATGCCTTTATTGTAGTATAGCAATTACGCAAGGAATAATATGCAGAATTCTTCATGAACAATGGCTGATTTCCAAGAAAAGTAACTAAGGTGTATTTATGTCACTGTTATTGCAGTGCTTTTATTGACCACGGCAGATGTTTACCACACCTCTGCCTGTTTTAGCTGGGTTTCTTCTGCATTTGATCATGAATGAGTTTAATTTTGTCTCTATATTGAGTACAAGATTCTCTGAGGATTCGTCTGCATTCCCTGGCTTTTTCCCATAACTACAGCACTGTGACTGCTGATACATGAGAAAGAGTTTAGCTTAAACTGTTGCAAGTGGGTGATAACCCTGCTTTAGTTTAATAAACTCTATTTATTGTTGTGCTCATCTGTATGATTTTCCATAGCAACCTATGCAGAATTCATTATTTTTACCAAGTCTTGTTCTAAGGTTCCATTTATTCTAAATATAGATGCCCCTCAGGTTAACTATAGGTAACTCTAGTCTATAAATGTTGCGTGCAGTAAAGTAAAGTAATCTCTTCACCAACAATTACATTTAAGGGACCATATAATGCATGTTTTAAAATCTTATTTTTTCAAGTCTACACTACTGTTCAAAAACGTTTTGCTCATGTTTTTGAAAGAAGTCTCATATTTTCACCAAGGCTACATATATTTGATCAAAATACAGTAAAAAATAGTTATACTGTGAAATATTATTACAATTTAAAGTAGCTGTTTTAATATGTTTAAAAATGTTATTAATTCCTGTGATGGCAAAGCTGAATTTTCAGCATCATTACTTCAGTCTTTACACATGATCCTTCAGAAATCATTCTAATATGCTGATTGCTGCTCCAGAAACATTTCTTGTTATTTATCAATGTTTAAAACAGTTGTGCTTCTTAATATTCTTGTGGAAACAGTGATAGATTTTTCTTTGATGAATATATAGTTCGGCATTCTTTGATGAATATAAAGTTGCTGAGTAAAAGTATTAGTTTCTAAAAAATAAAAAAAAATCTTGCTGACCCCGAACTATAGAGCTGTAGTTAATGTAGGTTTCTTTAACCGAAAACAACCCGAAGTGGTAATTTTCATTTTGCATGACCAGTTTCCTCCCTCTCACTTACCCGTAAAATAAATGTCCTTTTTTTTTTACTACTGTATCATTATGATTTCTAAGTAAGTGACCTCTATTATGAATTAAGTGACTACACTTATGTGTTGCAAGCTGCTGTTACATTTAGTTTGCACTGCACTAGATGTTTATTACTGAAGTTTATAACAGCCATATTTGTGACATTTTCACAGAACAAAACGTGCCAAGTTCTTCAGTCAGAAACGTTCAGAGGTTCTTTATTTCTGATAGGAGATTTATGTTTGTGACCTCCGTTTTTCAGCTTGGTTCCAGTAATTTCAGGTTCTCTTAAAAGAGCACTCAGAAATGTTTTGCTTATGTTGCTAAGTGAGTGAAATTCTTAGTACATAAAGTCTTATTTTGTCTCAGTTTTAATTTTTCATCTAATATTTATATTTAATTTGAGATTAATTGAATTAACAACGACAATTTTTAATAGTTTTCATTGACAGTAACGACAATAACAAAAATACTATTTTTCTTTTTTTACCTCAAATCATATGTTTCTCAAACTCTTCTTCATTATACATGGTTTAGTTTAGTTTAGTTTAGTTTGTGGTGGCATTTCATTGCCATGTTTCCAGTAGCTTTGTCTCTGTACTCTGGCAAAATACCAAAAACTCTCCCTCCTTCCATCCATAAGCTCTTCCCCCTGACCTCTGTGTGTCTTTCACATATACGCACACACTTGTCAGAGACACTTTATCGTGGTCTTTACATTCTGGTTGCTGTGGTGAGGGTCTCTTTGCTGCAAACACTCTTGGCTGTTCAGCAGGAACAGTTGAGCGAGTTTGCATTGCCTCTCACTCTTTTGTTGATTGCCAACTTTTTATATATATATATATATATGTTATTTACTTCTATTAAAGTCACTCCACTTTTTCTCTTTAATGTATTTTACTCTGAAGTAACACGAAAAGTATTAAAAAAGCAAGCAAGCAATGTTTTATGACATTTCAGAGAGCTGAGGAATTCACTAAACGGTTACACAACGTTTGCACACAGTATTTCAGTGCAAAAACTTCTTATTCATTGTCTGCAATATGGTTAAATCAGGTGCTAAATGCACTAAAATAGCGCTGCACTTTATTTAAATGAACTCATGGCTTAACATGGCTTATCGATTGTGGCTTATTCATACAACTTAATGCTATTTGCCTGGCATAATTAATGCTGAATATTTATGATTTGAAGAAACAAATATTTAAATTAAAAAGACATGAACACTACCGTTCAAAAGTTTGGGGTCAGTAAGGTTTTTATTTGAAAATAAATGAATACTTTTATTCAGTAAGGACACATCAAATAGATTAAACTGGCAACTTTTTATATATATATATATATATGTTATTTACTTCTATTAAAGTCACTCCACTTTTTCTCTTTAATGTATTTTACTCTGAAGTAACACGAAAAGTATAAAAAAAAAGCAAGCAAGCAATGTTTTATGACATTTCAGAGAGCTGATGAAGAGAAGAGGGTTTGAAGTAGTGTTGACTAGGGCAAATCTCCATGCTGTGAAAGAATGCAGAGCAGCTATTTCACTGTGAGCATGACCTCTGTCTTTCTTCAGGTCTTTTTGAGTCCAATTAAAGCTCTGGCAGAGAATCGGGATGAATTCACTAAACAGTTACACAACGTTTGCACACAGTATTTCAGTGCAAAAACTTCTTATTCATTGTCTGCAATATGGTTAAATCAGGTGCTAAATGCACTAAAATAGCGCTGCACTTTATTTAAATTAACTCATGGCTTAACATGGCTTATCGATTGTGGCTTATTCATACAACTTAATGCTATTTGCCTGGCATAATTAATGCTGAATATTTATGATTTGAAGAAACAAATATTTAAATTAAAAAGACATGAACACTACCGTTCAAAAGTTTGGGGTCAGTAAGGTTTTTATTTGAAAATAAATGAATACTTTTATTCAGTAAGGACACATCAAATAGATTAAAAGTAACAGTAAAGACATTTATAATTGCTGTTCTTTTGAATTTCATGTCCATCAAAGGAATCCAGAAAAAAAAAACACAAACACATTAAACAGCACAACTGTTTTCAACACTGATAATAATTTGAAATGTTTCTTGAGCAGCTAATCAGAATGATTTCTGAAGGATCATGTGACATTTAAGACTTTACATCACTCAAATGCACTCAAACGGCATTTAGAATTATTTTGAATAGTCATTATAAATTGGTTTACTGTATTTTTAATCAAATAAATTCAGCCTTAGTGAGCAAAAGAGACTTAAAACATACTGTTATTACAAATATATACCAAGCCTTTGAATGTTAGCATATATTTGTGTGCATTTTCTATTGTTCATGGCGGTAGTAATCCATCTTGTTCTAGCTAATCAAAAGAGCTTTTCTCAACCACTTTACACTATACTGAGTTAGCTAAGCTGTTATCTTGCTAACTTCAGATTTTACCTTGATTTGCATGAATTGGCACTAACACATACGGCACTAAATTACCGCTAAAATCAACGGCACAGTTCATTCTTACTGAATTCTTCCCTCATCATGTTTTTTTTTCCAGCTCAGCCTATTGTAACACTGCACCGCTCTGCACAGCCAGGCTTAACTTAGCTTTGAAAAGTCTATAAAGAGCTCAGTGTGCGCTACTGGCAATTTTGCAATCTTTGTTCTGAGTGAATAGTCTTTTTCCAAGCTTGCACAAGCCTGTGAAGGAGAGCAAGTCACTTTAATGTGGAAAACAAACATATGTTGATTATTAAGAATGAAAACATGACAAAAAACAATCTAGAAATAATTTCCCCATTACTGTCATCTGATATCATGCTATACGTGCAGTCATTGCTGCTGACGCTGGCCCTCAGTTATTAGTGTCTTACATCCCCGTGGCATGACATCATCCCTCATGTTTGTGACTGTAGCTTCTGACCTCCCAGTGCTCTCACGTCTCGAGTATGTGTGAGTGTGCACATATATATTTATTTTGGAATATGTTTGAGCAATGGGTTGATTTTGGTCCATGTTTTGGATGAAATATCAAAACGGTATGTGACTCCGGGAAGTGTTAGTCTCTGTCACATATAACCTTGTGAATATGAGAACAACCTTGGGACAGCACATTATGAGTGAATTTTAGTATGTGTAACTTTTAGAGACTTGACACTTCAGAATCAGACTTACAGCATGCAGCAGGTGTGTTGGGCAGAATGGGACACATTTAGAAAGAACAGGAGGCGCTCTTATTTTACAATTATGTGTGTGTGACTGTGTGTGTGTGTGTGTGTGTGTGTCTCATAGGTGTGTTGGACGATGGAGATGTGCGCCTGATGCTTCAGGGGTCAAAGATGATGAAGGTTCGATCTCAGCGTTGGCGGAAGGACAGGAGCCTGAAGCTTCTGGAGGACTGTGTGACAGTGTGGTGTGAGTCCAGCAAAACCTCCCGCAAAGGCAAAAGACAGCAGACCTGTGAGTATATCTTTTGTGACTGAACTACATCCAAAAACAAATCAAAATTCAGCTTCCAGCACAATATTTGTGAGTTCAGAAATTATGTGGCATGATGAACAAGAGTCAGTTCAGTAAGTGCTCTCAGCTTAGCTCCTGAGGCCTTTCTAGCAAGATATTTTGTTTCTACATTTTGAGTTTACCACCCCACATCTCTACAATGGATTGTTTTCTGTTTCATATGAATCACACAAAAACACAGTTTTGTATAGTTGGTATAAAATTGGGTAAAGAGAGCATTCTTCACAAGACTGTGTCTAATGAATTTGTTTTTTGTGCTGACATTGGCTATTTTCTTGCTGACAGGGTGGTATATATTGTATAATGTTTTTAAAAATCCAGATCCCCCCCGCTAATCTAGTCAGCTTTTCCCATTTCACTACTGTTAGTTTGGATTTGGGAAGAAGAAACTAATCCTAGAACATCAACCAGAAGCACTGACACAATTGTTTTTAACTTTGATAATAATAAGAAATGTTTCTTGAGCAGCAAATCAGCATATTAGAATGATTTCTGAAGGATCATGTGACACTGAAGACTGGAGTAGGCCTAATAATGTTGAAAATGTAGCTTTGCCACCACAGGAATAAATTACATTTTAAAATATAGCCTATTAAAATTTAATATTTTAATAATATTTCACAATTTTACTGTATGTTTGATCAGCATTGGTGAGCATAAGAGACATCTTTAAAAAACATAAAAAATCTTACAGACCCCAAACTTTTGAACATTAGTGTATTTGTTTTTTTCTTACTAAACAGAGAGAGTTAAATTATTTAGAAATGACTTTATGTTGACATGGGTGCCAGTGATGCCATTACTGTGAGGAAGGTGCCATGATGCCAGACCTTAACATGTGATTTAGTGGCTATAATACTGCTTTAGCATTTGTTCTGACTCCGTTGCAGTATGGAAACATTTATTTTTTATTTTTACAAGTAATCAGATCATGGAAACAGAATAATGAATAAAGAATAATGATCAGAAAACAATACTTCACTTCTTCACTTACTCTGACCTCATACTTGGCTTTAAGTCAAAACAAGACGTTATTAATATTTTGTCTGCTATCTCTATTTTTAAATGTCTATTGTTAACCTCATCCCAAAGGACCCAGCAGGTATTAAATCTTATGATGTTAAATTTTTAGTAAATGAATGCCACTGAATTTAACAGGACGGATGGATTTGGCTTAGTGTGTTGAATTGTAGCAGTGACCCAATTAATCACAGGTCAAACAAGGGAAAGATTTTCATTTGATGTTATAGAAACATCTGAATCCTGCACCTAGTTATGATGAAGAAAGGTTATGCAATGATGAGTCATTACAGGTGCCATCACAATATATTACGCATGAGCCTCGCTCTTTTTTGTGAGACTGCATTTTAACCATTTTAGTTAGTTATCATTAGGGCTGTCATTTGATTGAAATTATGAATTAATTACATGATATTCTGGTTATTTAAATTAATCACATTGATATTCAAGATAATTCAAAGACATCACATGGGGATGGGGGTACAATGGGGATCCAGTATCATGCTTTTTTCCATAGTAAACCACTCACCTTTGACCATCTGTGATATATTGCTTGGCAGGTTTTTGTTGAGGGACGGGACTTTCCAATCAATGCAACAGCAAACAGAAAACCCATACAATTTTGTTTGCATATGTCTGAACTCATTAATACATGCACGGTTGTGTGTTTGTATCTCTATATAGGCCTACTAGCTCAGACGCTCAGTTTCTCTCCAGTTTAATTTCCTTCTTTTGTTTGGCTTGTTTCACAAGATCAAACAAAGCCAGGAAATGAAGCTAGAAATATATCCATTTATAAACTGTGATTATTAAAGGGTTAGTTCACCCAAAAATGAAAATTAGACTGTGTTTTACTTACCCTCGAAGTATCCTAGGTGTATATGACTTTCTTCTTTCAGACGAATCCAGTCGGAGTTATATTAAAAATTGTCCTGGCTATTCCAAGCTCTATCATTGCAGTCAGCGGGTGTTGCAGTTGAACAGTCCACAAGTCGTCAAATAAAGCACGCGCATTCATAATAAAACGTGTTTCACACAGCTCTGGGAGGTGAATAAAGGCCTCCTGTAGTGAATGCATGCGTTTTGGTTAGAAAAATATCCATATTTCAAACGTAATAAACACTTTTCTCTCACTTGCGCTGACTGTCATACACTGAAGCAGTTCCAGTGGATTGATTCGACTTGTGGACTGTTCAACTGCAACACCTGCTGACTGCAGTAATAGAGCTTGGAATAGCCAGGACAATTTTTAATATAACTCCAACTGGATTCGTCTGAAAGAAGAAAGTCATATACACCTAGGATGCTTCGAGGGTGAGTAAAACACATTTTCATTTTTGGGTGAACTAACCCTTTAACCAGAACGGTCTGAAACTTTAAATAATTTCAGACCAGCAGATTTAGTGCTTACTTTGAATAGAGGCATTGTGGGACATGTCCCGATTAATTGTCCCAATCTGTTATTTTCACCTGCTTTTCAGGTGATTGGTAATCTCCTTTTAATCACACAAATGCAACCTTTGCTCCTAGCATAATGGAAACATACCACAGATTCATCTGTGACAGGAGACATTATGGGATATGAGCTGCTCTATCATCTCTAATCTCTAGCTGTTCAGATGATTGTTAATCTGTTTTTCATCTCACTTATGCTCTTCAGATGGATGGATAATCCGCTGTGAGAGTGAAGAAAATCAGACTTCCTGCTATAATCCCATTCCCGTCGCTTCACTGGAGCATGGGAATGTTATTTCTCTCATTAGACCACAGGTGTTGGTGGACCCTATTTAGGGAGCCTTCAGCCCCTCTGTCCTTTATCTCAGCCCTCTGAAATATATGTGATTATCTCCACTGTCATCACCCTCAAAAATCTGTAATTATGTGATCTCTCTTCACATTTGCTGAAAACATTGGCTGCATTGAGATTTCTGAGGCTACTCAACTTGAAATGCAACAAAATATGTGATTAAAAAAGTCAGTTAAGCAAAATTCGAAATTGCGACCACTTGCTCTTAAAGCAAGAAAAGTTTGGCCCACAAGACAAGGGGTTTAACAACCCTAAGACTTAAATCCTAAAATCACTCCTAAATCAGACTCATTCTCACACATGGACTGTGAACAACAACTGTGTCTTTTGTATAGTGATATAGAAATGTGAATGGATGCATGTTTCTATTTATCTATTGTAATCATATCTTTTGGGATTTTGAAACTTGCAAAGTTTCCATATACACATGCAGCTGTACAGCAGATTAAAGCCCAGGTCATGTATTTATGAATAATCCCTGCTTTTAGGGGGGATTTATGGGTCATTCTGATGAGACCCTGAGGACTAAAGTGAACTTGTAACTAATCATGTGACTCATTGTGATTAATAATTTGTGCTGTCTCACACATGCACAATCACATGTTAGTAATCACTTTTGTAATATCATTATGTAATAATTAGTGTTTTCATTTTAATTGGAACACATGTTGTTTTTGTAATGTATACATAGATGTATCTTAATACACCCTAGAAAACATAAAAATACCACCCACTCACCTGTCAATCATCCCCTTTAGTAAAACAAGAGTTTAAACATAGGCCTTTATGCAAATTCTTAGATCATGTGAAGCATATGAAGTTCTGTCTGTGAAATTATCTGTGAGGGCCAAGGCGGAGTCGACGGCCCCTGTGACTGAGGCGGCGATCCAGAAGACCGCGGCAGAGCCAGAGCGACTGAGGACTCAGAAGGAGCCAGAGGGATGGAGGAGTCTGAGGGATGGAGGGAAGAGGCGAAGCCGGAGGAGTGGAATCCCGTAGCAAAGGAGGGTTGACGACTGACCAAGGCGGAGCCGGAGGGATGAGGGAGCCCGGTAGAGCCAGTGGGATGATGGGCCACAGTGGAGACGAGGGAGCTAAGAGCTAAGGTGGATCAAATGGATCGAAGGGCAGAGGTGGAGTTCAGGACTTGTAGGTCGGAGGCGGAAACAGGGGATCCTCACGCCAAGGCAGAGCTGGAGACTGGAAGCCTCGAGGCGAGACAAGGCTCCAGGATGGTGCTGACTGAGGGTAAGCTGAGGGGCTTACAGAAACCAGCGGAGACGGCAGAACTGGCAGAAATATAGAGAGGAGACGGGAGAGGGAACACAGAAGGCTCAGGAGAGTCAGGAGGGTCAGGGCTGGACGGAATCAGCAAGAAGACAGATGATACAGGGTAATACATGAAATTATCCACTTCAACATTATCCAAAATGCTTCCAGAGGCCATCTGTAGTTCACCCTCAGTGGCGGGAGTGTGTATGGGGCTTCTTTCCAACCCCTCATACTCACCTAATATTCCCTCCGGCACGTGCGGTGTTGCCGACTCACACGCCTGGTCAGACGCGTCAATCAGCTCAGGCTCCAGGGCGATGGCAGGCTCAGTCGCTTCTTCTCATGCTGGCCCTTCAGTCACGGTGGGCTCTTGCAGATGCTCCATGCAGCATATTGATGGTTGGCTGGGTTTTGGGACTGGCGGTGCTCTGGATGGGGGAAAGATGCTCTCCAGACATCTAATGACGGGCTCCTTCCAGTCAAGTCCTGTGGTGTCTGGGAGGTCTATGGGATAATGGTAATTCACCCCAATCCAGAGCAGCAATTTCAGGGTTTCGTCATCAAATGGAGCGTTGACAGTGAGACGACAAAAGCTTTAGAAATAATACAATAAATTGTGGCTCATTTGAGCCACAGCAGCAAATTTCGCAGCATATTCCATTATGTGGTCTGGTATGCTGTCACGTAATGTCCAAGGAAGATGAATATAAAGCAATACAAAGTTTTATAAATAACTCAGAAGATCAGCCACATGCGAGACAGTTGTGTATACACAAACAATACCAGACAAATCAAGAGTGAGACAGAGCAACATAAATACAAGACAAATTAGGGAACTAATCAATAACACCTGTGATGATTAAATGAATTTCCATGACTTCCAAAGAGTGACAGGAAAATGAAGAAAGGAAGCCAGGAAACTAGAGAAAACAAACTAAAAGTCCATGATGATGAAACTAAAAGAACATAGTTGTGACATTTGTCACTCGAACTGAGACTTGCATTGTTTTTGTGTAAGATATTGTGTCAAAAATTAACTAACTAAATAAAATTATTATTTTTCAAACTACACTGTTTTTATTTCCCAGCATTGTACAGTACATGATACACACTACCACTACCATCTTGAGCAACAAATCAGCATATTAAAATGGTTTCTGAAGGATCATGTGACACTGAAGACTGAAGAGTATTGAATGCTGCAAATTCAGCTTTGCATCACAGGAATAAATTAGATTTTAAAATATATTTAAATAGAAAACAGTTCTTTCAAATTGTTATAATATAACACAGTATTACTGTTTATACTGTATTTGTAGTTGACTATAAGAGACTTAAGTTGGCTTGAAAAAGCCAACTTACTGAAATCCTATTTAAACTTCTTCTTCTTCTTCTTCTTCTGAGACCAAATTTTAAAATGTATCTCCTCCGCATGCAAGCAACATGCTAGTAAACTTGTTAATCATGCTAACAAAATGCTAACACCATGCTAGTAACATGCTAGTCATGCTAGAAACATGCCAGCAACTTGATAAAAATGCTAACAAAATGCTAGCAACTTGTTAAACATGTTAGAAACATGGTAACATCATGCTAGTAACATGCTAATCATGCTAGAATCATGCTAAGAAAATGCTAGCAACTTGTTAAACATGTTAGAAACATGGTAACATCATGCTAGTAACATGCTAATCATGCTAGAATCATGCTAAGAAAATGCTAGCAACTTGTTAAACATGCTAGAAACATGGTAGCATAATGCTAGTTACAAATGCTAATCGTGCTAGAATCATGCTAGTAACATGCCATGCTAATCATGCTAGAATCATGCTAGCAACATGCTAGTAAACTTGCTAATCATATTAACAAAATGTTAACACCATGCTAGCAAATTGGTAAACATGTTAGAAACATGCTAGCAACTTTGTTAAACATGTAAGAAACATGCTAATCATGATAGGATCATTCTAGTAAAATGCTAATCATGCTAACAACATGCTATTAACTTGTTAATCATGTTAACAACATGCTAGTAACTTGCTAATCATGATAGAAACATGCTAGCATCATGCTAGTAACATGGTAATCATGCTAACAACATGCTAGTAACATGCTAATCATGTTAGAAACATGCTAGTAATTTGCTAATCATGTTAACAAAATGATAACACCATGCTAGTAACATGCTAATCATGTTAGAAACATGCTAGTAACTTGCTAATTATACTAACAAAATGTTAACACCATGCTAGTGACATGTTAATCATGCTAGAATCATGCTAGCAACATGTTAGTAACTTGTTAATAATGTTAGAAACATGCTAGTAACTTGCTAATCATGCTAACAAAATGTTAACAAACAATGCTAGTAACATGCTAATCATGCTAACAACATGTTAGTATCTTGTTAATTATGTTAACAACACGCTAGTAACATACTTATAATGCTAGAAACATGCTAGTAACTTGCTAATCATGCTAACAAAATGTTAACAAACAATGCTAGTAACATGCTAATCATGCTAACAACATGTTAGTATCTTGTTAATTATGTTAACAACACGCTAGTAACATACTTATAATGCTAGAAACATGCTAGTAACTTGCTAATCATGCTAACAAAATGTTAACAAACAATGCTAGTAACATGCTAATCATGCTAACAACATGTTAGTATCTTGTTAATTATGTTAACAACACGCTAGTAACATACTTATAATGCTAGAAACATGCTAGTAACTTGCTAATCATGCTAGCAACATGTTAACCATGTTAGAAACATGCTAGTAACATGCTAATAATGCTAGCAATATGGTAGTAACATGCTAATTGTGCTAGCAACAGGCTAGTAACATGTGAATCATGTTAAAAACATGTTAGCAACATGCTAGTCATGCTAGAAAGAGCCTAGCAACCACCCCAGGTACCCTAGCAATATGTTTTATACCTATCTGTTTTTCTGATAGACTTTATTGCCTTGAAAACATTCAAAATTTAATCTTTAAAACTATTTTAACTTTCAAACTACTTCAAACTGCAAACTACTTCAGACTGCAAGCTTTTCAAACTTTTTTTCAAACTTTCTAGCTAGGCTTTTTCAAGCCAACTTAAAGTTTGTCTACAAACTTTTCAATCTAGTTTAAAAAATATTGACAATCTTATCAACCCCAAACTAATGAATGGTAGAGTAGCATGAAACTCACTTGAAAATGATCATTAACCAAACACTTTTGTTTGTACCGCTCAACTCAGATGAGTGCAACAGATGAGACGGCCTCTTTCTCTGTTTCTGTCTTGTGCTGTGTCACACTGGCTTCAGGAATGCATGCTCAGCTGCTCCTGTCCTATCCCAGCATGCTCCTCACAACTCACGGACTGCCACACACTTGAAGGAATAAACATAGTCCAAATAATGACTGTGTGTGTTTGCATTATGTGAATAAGTGTTTGTGCATGTAACGTTACATCATACACCACTTCATCCCTTTGTTATTTTGGCTATTTATTAAGGTAGATAAAGATAGAAGACTCGTGGTTATGGCATAAGTGTCAGATAGCCTGCACTAAATGATGCCGGTCAGCGGCTAGGCTCCTGACTGGGGTTAAAAAATATCACATCACACCGACGTTAATGTCATTACATCAGTTGCCGGTTCGCTACAGAATTGAATATGACCCAGGGAAGTCCTTGAGATCATCAAATCAGGGAATATTAGTGGTTCCAAGAACAAAATTTTAACTCAGAGGTGACCGGGCATTTGCAGTAGCTGCGCCAAAACTGTGGAATAGCGTAATAGTATTAGGACTGCCAGAACTGTAGGTAATTTTAAATCAAAACTGAAGTTTTATTTGTTTGAAATGGCTTTTAACAAATGACACAGTGTCATGTTATAGTTTGCATGTATTCACTTTTATTCTTTATTTTATTTTTTGGAAACTATTGCTTTATGTTTATGTGCAGCACATTGGTCAACAGCTGTTGTTTTAAATAGTGCTTTATAAATAAAGTGACATTGGCATTGACCTGTTTCTGATCATTAGTCGCCCTTATATTCCCCTCTTGTTTTCTGTCCTGTGCCAGATCGAAATCTCTGCTCTGCTGAGTTAACCTGGCTCTTGTCACTGTTGACTGTTATCCTGTTTCCTGGTTTTGTCTAGCCTAGTCTTGCCTAGTTTCCTTTGCTTTTATTTTACTTTTGATCTAGCCCAGTTCTATCTAGTTCCTAGTTTTAGCTCCAGCCGTTTAGTGTTATTTTCGTTTTTTCCTTCCCCTCTGCCCTCTCCAGCCCCCCGTCTGCCCTGGCTGCTGGACTCCCTTCTGTCTGCCTCCTTCCCCTCGCTGCCCAGCGTTCCCTGCTCCCTCCTGGAGTTCCTCTCTGTCACGGCAGAGAAGAGTCAGGATCCAAGTGCGAGTGCAAAGGTAAGGTTTATTTAGTAATCACAATAACGGAAACACTAGGTGATAATCCTCGGGTCCTGGTCAGGATCAGAGCTCCACTGAGAAACCCCTCCAACCACTGTGCTGACCAAACCAAGGAGAAGGCTGAAGATCCGTACCCTGACTGAGCGAGAACTGGAAACAGAGAACTGACAGGGAGACAGGAACATGAGAATAACGAACC
>NW_015505188.1:341755-359903 GCF_001515645.1 Sinocyclocheilus grahami | reverse complement strand
AAAAACCAAGGCCCGGAGCCATACCTGACCACCAGAAACGTTGTTTAACCAAAAACATGGTACGTCTCACCCCAGGATGACAGGCTACCTTGGAAGAATGAGTCCATCGGATAACGTCGGACCTTACAGACTCTGGCACAAACAACCGGCTCGGTGGGCACCCGGACAGGGGCGTTACCCCTTGAGAGGCCGTGCGGACCTTAGACTCGATCTCCATCAAACTTTAGAGCATTTAGTTTGGTTCATTTTCATTTTGTTTAAATTATTATGTTTAGTTTAGTCTTCAGCTAAGACTTGCTTTTAGTTTGTTTAATTAAATTTTTTTAGTTTTGTGTTATTTCAGTTAGTCTAATTTAGTTGTTTTGAAGACTTCTTTTTTAAAATGATGTAGCTAATACAAGCTTTTAGTTTGTTTAATTTTAGTTTAATTTAGCTTTTTTTGATGTTTTCTTTCAGCTAAGACTTGTTTTTGTAGCTAATACAAGCTTTTAGTTTGTTTAATTTTAGTTTTGTTTAAATATATCTTGTTTTCTGTTAATTCAAGTAACTTATCTTACTTTAGTTTAGTTCCTTTGAAGTGTCATGATGACTAGATCATAAGATGACATATATAATGGAGACAATTTAATATTAGGACTTGTTTAAAGCTGAAGAGTTTCATGTTGTAGTTCTGTTTGTTTGAGCAGCCAAACTGGTGTTTGAAACTTGATTCATTTCTTTTTTTGCAGTTCTTTTTGGTGTCACTAGTGGCACATAGATTACACTATTCACCTTTAAGTAATAGATTATGTAATCTATGTAAATTATTATTAGTAGTAATGGTCCAATCACCTGTTTGTGTGTGTGGTTTCTTTCTGTCAGTCTCTGTGACAGAGGTGGAGTGTGTGCGGGAGGGCTGTCAGTCAGAGTGTCTGCGCCGAATGGCAGGTCTGGTTCCAGAGACCCACTGCTTCACTGTGGTCTTCTGCGGAGGAAGGAAAAGCCTGGATCTGTGCTGCTCCACACAGGATGAAGCGGAGCGCTGGGTTCGAGGCCTCCGCACGCTCAAAGACCGCGTCTCCAACATGAGCCAGAAAGAAAAGCTGGACCAATATCCTTAAAGCCATACCTGCAGAGAGAAAGCACTAGTAACAGTCTTTCCTAACTGCAAGTCGACACATGTCTGCTGTGCATTTACAGAATTGAATGCACATTTAATTAAAGTATTTAAACGGAAGGCTTAAGTTTCGCCTTCCTTGGCCACCATATGCCAATAAATGCACATGTAAATAGACTCTCCATTACTGCACAGCATTACTCAGTGAGAGAGCTGACTAAATATAGAGCAGATCTAGAACAGATATCTGAACACCACTCCACCGCACATGTGAACCACAGAACGTATCATGCTACCTGTCCTTGTTCAAAAATGCCTTTGTCCTGTTTCTCTTTCCTTCAATGTGGTTTTCACTCTATTGTCTTTTCTTTTTTAACCTGTAACCCATTTGTTATCCTCATATTTCTAACATTTTTGTTCTGGGTGCTATGTTTATTTTCGACTACATGCAACTTCTAATTTTAATTGAATGTTAAAGTGTGTTAGTTTTTATTTTTTTAAATAGTTTCTTTTATCTCAGCTTAATATGCAGAATGTAAGTCATATGTTGATTTCCCTGAATCAGACATTGCTATTGCTAGCCCATCGCAGTGGCAGAGTGGGAAGTGTTTGGGAAACCTGTTTCTTAATTATTATTATTTTTATTTTTTATAAAGTTGGCTGGAACTGTAATAAGACCCTTTGATCAGATACTAGAACTAAAAATTTGAGACCAAATGCTAGAAGAGTTCATCTACAGTGTATATGCAAAAAAAATTTAATAAAAAAATGATATTTATAATCATTATTATATTTTATATATTGTATAATATATTCATAAATGTGTATATATTTTATTAATATATTTAATTTATTATGTTATATTTTTAATTATAATTATGCTCTTTTTATTTAATTACATACTTGAATAACACACTAACCTGACGTTACATGAAAAGCTTGGCCCAACCCTGGTCTCATACTTTGTTGAGTTCCTTTGGACTGCAGTTTGGTAGCAGAGAGATTTATTTTTTCATACTGTATGGATAGCAGCATGTTGTGTATGCATATTATTGGTTTGTCTAATTTTCCCTAACTGTGCACACTTGGATTCGAGGCTATCTGAGACGTGCGGATCAGAACCAGGATGGGAAGATGAGCTACGACGAGGTGAAACATCTGCTACAGCTGATCAACATTGACCTGAATGAACAATATGCACGCACCCTCTTTAAGGTTTGTGTGAGAGATCAATGTGCATGTGGCAACAGCTGTCGTAAAAACTAAAAGCGTTTCATTTAAATGAAGCCTCAAGCAATCTCTTTCTCTTTTATTGCTCCTCTTGTGTGTAGAAGTGTGATCGCTCGTGTGACGGGCGGCTGGATCATGTGGAGATTGAAGAGTTCTGTCGTGAGCTGATGCGCAGGCCGGAGCTGGATGCAGTGTTCAGGCATTATTCCGGTAACGGATGTGTGCTCACCACCTTGGAGCTGCGGGATTTTCTCGGTGACCAAGGCGAAGATGCATCACTGGCCCACGCAAAGACTCTCATCCACACTTATGAGCTCAACAACTGGGGTATACAGCACCATACATGATTAGTTATTGAATGTTTATGGACACTGGGATTTTATGTATACGTATACATGGATTTATAAATATATACATATACTGCTGTTTAACTTTAATATTAATCTTTTCCTTCAATTCTTCAGAGTACTGTATACAGCCAGGAGAGTAGACACTTCACTGTTCAACAACATGCACAATATTTATATTCTTACTTGCATAAACAAGACACAGAGAAACTCATGCTACATACACATACCCTCAGGTCCTCTTATTTTTCTTGAACATTATTTTCATTTCTCATGCAGTGCTGAATCAGATATACTGTATATTCTTATGTATATGCAGTCTTTTAAAATATAATTAATTATGATATACATCAAAATAATTCTTCCACAGAGGACAGTAAGATTTTTTTGTAATGTTTTGATAGAAGTCGCTCACCTGTGCTCACCAAGGCTGCATTTATTTAATCAAAAAATACAGTAAAAACAGTTATATTGTGAAATATTATTACAATTTAAAACAACTGTTGTCTATTTTAATATATTTTAAAATGTAATTTATTCTTGTGATGATAAAGCTGATTTTTCAGCAGCCATTAGTTCAGTATTCAGTGTAACATGATCCTTCCTGTCTTTACTGTCACTTTTGATGTTTTAATGTAACCTTGCAAAATAAAATCTTTAAAAAAAATAAATAAAACATGAAAGGCTTTTAAATCTATAATTTTCACTGCTGGAAATATTTGTTATAAATTTTAATAAATCCTAATTTTATTGGCCATAAAATCTTTTATGGAATGAAACTATCAGCAGTGCAAGTACAAATCTGATCCACCATAAAAAATAAATAAAAATAATAATAATAATTTTTGAACCCTGTACTATAATTTGAGGAACGACCAACAACTGTTAGAGTTGCAACAAACGGAGCTATTTGTCAGAGCAGTTGTCTAGCAGTCGACCCATGGCGCTCATGTGGGCAGTGTCAGTTCAGATCTAGCTCACATTTCCCTTGCTGTTCTCCCATCATTTCCTGTCTGTTTATACTCTCAGTAAAAATGGCACAAAGGCCAACTTAAAACTGGTTTCAGTTTGTCATTGTGTGAGCTAATGATGTAAAATATCCTACCTGTTGAAAACTGGAGTGCAGGTCCAACAGTAAACTGAAAAACCACACCCGTCCACTTCCACAAACTAGTGTGAGTGCATAGCTCAGTAGTGTGTCACTGGCTATTGTGTCAAATAACTGACAAACCTTGGTTATTCCTTTCTGCTCTTAATAGAGCTGAGAGTAATACGTTAGTAATACAGAATAGGAAAAAGTCTGTGTTAAACATTTCCTTGACCAGCTCTACTGAAGCTTGTGTTTAACAGTGTTAAGTTTCGACTGATATATTTTCTTTTATGACCCTCAGCCCGGAAGAATCTTTTCATGACCCAGAACGGTTTCACCATGTACATGTTTTCGCAAGACAACGATGTGTTTAACCCGGATCACGCTCACGTGTATCAGGACATGAGCAGACCGCTGGCGCACTACTACATCTCTTCTTCTCATAATACATACCTCACCAAAGATCAGGTGACCAGCGCCAGCAGCACTGAGCCTTATATCAGGTACAACACCCACCCAACTGCATCTTATAATCTGCCTCCAGCACCACAGAGCTACTGCAAGTAGACCAAAACACACTTATACTTTGTTCTGTAAAATCCCAATGATTACTTGTGTCTGCATTCCAGCCTTCACTAAGCTTAGCTTATTTAGTAACCATTTGTGTTCTGCAACACTATTGCACTGGGAGAAAGAATTATGCCCAAGGTCACAGTGCACCTTTAGTTAAAACTTTAATTAGATTAGTTTTAACTTTAATTGAAACATACTCTACCATTCAAAATTTTGGAGTCAGATTTTAAATTGTTTTTGAAAAGAAGTCTCTTCAGGGGTGCATTTATTTGATCAAACACAGTAAAAACGGTAATATTGTGAAATATTATTACAATTTAAAATAAACTTTTCTACTTAAATATATATTTAAAGTGTCATTTATTCCTGTGGTAGCCATTACTCCAGTGTTCAGTGTCTCGTGATCCTTCAGAAATCATTCTAATATACTGATTTCGTGCTCAAGAAACATTTCTTATTATTATTCAATGTTGAAAAAAAACTTACCAACCCCAAACCTTTGAATTGAATGGTAATGTAACTGTTTGCATGATATCCCACAATGCAATGCTTTTTTCAGGACTTTGTTGTGTTATGAAAGAAAATGGCCTAGCATTATTTTGCAATGTAAAACATTTTTGTCAGTGTAACATCCAAAATATGAATTGCCTAAATAAATTACCTGCGTTAGGTTAAATTTATTTTAATTTTAATCATGACAACTCTCTGAAGATTTTAGCATGGTGATGGATATGACAATGTTAATGTATTTGGTCTTGGCGCAATAGATCTGCTACGCTGCTGCTGCTGCTGAATTGCTGCTGCTGTTGGTTATTGCTGTAGTTGTAGATTATTGCTGCTGCTGCAAGCCAATTCATATGGTGATACGGTGCCATGAGTATTTAAAGGGGTCGTATGATGCGATTTCAATTTTTCCTTTCTCTTTGGAGTGTTACAAGCTCTTGGTGCATAAAGAAGATATGTAAAGTTGCAAAGACTAAAGTCTCAAAAACAAAGAGATATTCTTTATAAAAGTTCAGAGTCAGCCACACCTACCTAAAACGGCTCGTTCTAACACGCCCCCACATGTCTACGTCACGATGTGGGAAGATTTGCATAACGCCGCCCACATGTTCACGCAAAGAAAGAGGCGTAACTTTTATTCTCGCTATAGTTTTGTTGACGCTGCAGCCATGTCAGTAAGACGATGTGTGCTTCGTTGTGAAAGCGAAACTACTTTGTTTGGTCTTCCAAAAGAGGACGATATCCGCTTCATCATGCCTAGAGCTTTTTTGGGCAGTAGAGTAGCACTTGTTGTTTGTCATTTCTCCGATCACAAATGCAGACAGAGTTTTATGTTTACGCGACGCGGCGCGATGCAATGCAACGCAACGCGTATTTATTTATAATTTTTTTGTAAACCAACAATTAAGGTAATTTATAGGGTTATTTTGAGTAGAAAAACATTCTTATCAACTGCAGAATTTTGTGGAATGGGTTTATTTAGCAAAACAGAGCTAAGAGTAGCTGATATGTTTGTTGAATGCACACACAATGGATCGGGAATACAGTATGTAGAACTTTATGTATGGCAGATAATCCAATTCTGCAGAAATCGGCAAGGCTCATATTCCATCCAGGCCTTACCTCATTAAATATTTGATCAACAGCGGCAGCTATACAAGACATAGCCACTGTGTTATTAGGATACAACACACAATGCTAATTCACATACACATACTTTATTTGTGGTTAAACTCATGGGTTTTGTGTGTGTTTAGAGCTCTGCATCAGGGATGTCGCTGTGTTGAGCTGGACTGCTGGGATGGTGATAAAGGAGAGCCTATGATCTACCATGGGCACACGCTCACCTCCAAAGTGCTCTTTAAAGAAGTCATTGAAACCATCGCTCAGTACGCCTTCAAGGTGCAGATGCATGAACCAAATCGTATAATGCCACAAATCGTATAATGCCACAATATGAGTTAGCATGTTTGATAATTGAGGCTTAAATAATCGATTCTCTTGAACAACCATGTCTCTCTCTCCATAGACATCTCCGTATCCTCTGATCTTGTCCCTGGAGAATCATTGCTCAGTGGAGCAGCAGGCAGTCATGGCTCAGCACCTGCGCTCCTTTCTGGGAAGGAAGCTCCTGAAAAAGCCACTCAATGACCTGCCCCTCAAAGAGCTGCCCTCACCTGAGGTCACACACACTTCCAGTTTTGCTCTTCCTTGACTTAATAATTCATCAGATTTCCAGAAGTTAAGAGATTTTTAGGCATAACTGGAATAAGAAAAGAAAAAGAACCATACTTATTTTCAGTATGCTAATTGGACGCCACTCACTAAATTAAACTAAACTACTGTTTCAAGCATTTGGTGTTGCATATTGCATAGTTTCACATGTTACTACTGTATATTATATAAGCAGTATGTATTATGTAATGTACTACATACATTATGTAATGAATTTCTATGTTAATCGTAATACAGTGGTAAGACATAATAATTACTGTAACTATTTATCACTTCATGTTTTACATAACTATAGAGTGCTGTTACTCACATTTACATTCAAATTACACTCAAAATGTACACTGCTGTTCGAAAGTTTGAGGTCGTTGTCTTGTGCTCAATAAGTGCATTTATTTGATGAAAAATACAGTAAAAACAGTAATACTGTGAATATTATTACAATTTAAAATAACTGTTTTCTATTTTAATATATTTTAAAATGTAATTTATTCCTGTGATGGTAAAGCTGAATTTTTACATGATCCTTCAGAAATCATTCCAACCTGCTGATGCTCAAGAAACATTTGTTTATATATATATATATATATATATACATATAGTGTTTTTTCAATGTTGATTTTTTTGGTGAATGTTGATTCAGTGTTGATTCTTTGATGAATAGAAAGTTCAAAAGAACAGCATTTATTTGAAATTGATTATTTTTAAAAAGTCTTTACTGTCACTTTTAATCAATTTACAGTAATGCACCTTTACTGAATAAACGTATTGTTTTCTTTAAAAAAAAAACTTTTACAAGGTAGTGTATATAATTTGTCAGACGCTGTCCAAAGTTACCTCCATATATTCTGTACAAATCAAACCCAAGATCTTGGTGTTGCTAACCCTTCCTTTCTTGCTCTTGGAAACGTCCTGTTTACTTTCTTACGATTATCAGCAAAATCATCTGACCCTTGCTGTCTACAAAAAAGGGAAATGTGCAATCATGTAGTACTAGGAATGAATTTAAGTCAACAGTCATGTACTGTAGTGTACACTTTTATACCGCCTCAAGCACACTTGCTTCCATTTTCATATTTATGATGACTTCCTCTCTCTCACTCTCTGCATTTTCTGTCATGACACCATTTTTCCATCTTATTTAAGGCCTGGTCCATCCTCTGAAATAAACAATTGTTTACAATGTTTTAAAGCTACCATTTTCCAAGTCAGAACAAAGTGTTCCTGGTATTGGTGAACATTTCTATTTCTCACATGTGCCTTGTTTACTGTAGGAGTTGATGGGGCGGATTCTGCTGAAGGGGAAGAAGTTAGGTGGTCTGCTGGGGAAGACTGACAGCTGGACTAGCTTCTCGTATAGCTCAGATGAAGAGTCTGCGGCTGGAGGGGGTGGGAACAAAAAGGAATCCAAAAAGGATCCTGGGAGGGTGAGTCCAGATATTTATTGCTTTTTGTGCCAAGGTAATAAATCCTGTTCTCAATTTTGTAAATCATTGGAAGATTGTGTGGGTTGATTGTCTGTGTATGAGTATGATTACAGCTCAGCTAAATACATTAGCTACAGTACAGTATATACTGTATGATATGTGTGTGTTTATGATACATACAATGCCTAAATGTACATTTACTTTTACACATATAAATTCCATCCCCAGTCTATGAGCACTAAACTGAACCCAGAGCTGTCAGATCTGGTGGTGTATTGTCAGAGTGTGCATTTCAGTGGTTTCGAGACAGCTGGTCAAAGACCGCCTAGCATGATGTCCTCTTTCTCTGAGAATGAGGCGCTCAAACTCATCAAAGACTCAGGTGAGATGAACAGGACAAACCTTGAGCTGCATTTTCACTCAAGTCTCATCATATTCTTCATATACCAGCCTGATGCACAGAGCCACTGCAAATGTGATAGATAATAGATAGATAGATAGATAGATAGATAGATAGATAGATAGATAGATAGATAGATAGATAGATAGATAGATAGATAGATAGATAGATAGATAGATGACAAAAAGACAGACAGATAGATAGATAGATAGATAGATGATAGACAGACAGACAGACAGATAGATAGATAGATAGATAGATAGACAGATAGACAGACAGACAGACAGACAGACAGATAGATAGATAGATAGATAGATAGATAGATAGATAGATAGATGATAGACAGACAGACAGACAGATAGATAGATAGATAGATAGATAGATAGATAGATAGATAGATAGATAGATAGATAGATAGATGGATGGATGGATAGATGGATAGATGATAGACAGACAGACAGATAGACAGATATAGATAGACAGACAGACAGACAGACAGATAGATAGATAGATAGATAGATAGATAGATAGATAGATAGATAGATAGATAGATTATTTTTGCTACTCTAGTAGATAGATCTTATCCTTTTGAGATTCACTGTTTCTGTGATGCAAATGTGCTTTAAACAGCAGGCACACCGAAGACTCTGCGTTTCTGTCAAACATGAGCATTTTTTAGCAAGCTGTTTAACTTTTATATTAATACTGTGATGTCTGTGATAATAGATGTGGCACATGACTTCCCAGCAATGCACTATTGTATGTATATATTTCACATATTACTGTGAACTGTATTGTTTTTCATGTTTGCTGCTTTTATCTGGACCGGCTTATTGCCTGGGGCCCCGCCAGATGGTTCATAATAAATGAGCAGATCATCATATCACTTCCAAAGCAAAGACACTGCTCTTCCAGCAAACACTGACAGCCAGCGGCATGACAAATTTACATCAAACTCATGTCATTTCATAATTAGGTCGTGTCACCACTTTTCAGAGCTTAACATTTACCACACAAACAATAATAACTGTGACAACCAAAAAAAAAGAAAAAAAATTCAAAGATCAGTCACGCTATCTGTTCTAGAAAAAACTAGTCACATTGATACATATCAAATGATATAATGTATTTAGTAAATCAAAGCAATATTTATACTATTGTTATTATTAAGTCTCTAATGGTCACCATGACTGAATTATTTGATGAAAAATACAGTAAAAACAGTAATATTGTGAAATATTATTACAATTTACAAAAACTGTTGTCTATTTTAATCTATTTTAAAATGTTATTTATTCCTGTGATGCAAAGCTGAATTTTCATTATTCCGGTTTTCAGTGTCACATGATCTTTCAGAAATCATTATAATATGATCATTTGGAATGCATTTATTTATTTATTTTTGTGTGGAAAACTTGATAATTTTTTTTCAGGATTCTTTGATGAATAGAAAGTTCAAAAGAACAGCATTTATTTGAAGCCAATGAGAATTTCAGTTAGGTAACATATAATATATAAACAACAATTTGTATATACTGTAAATAAAAGTAATAATGTAGCATTTTGTCATGCTGATCTGCTGTTTGTTAAAAAAACAGCAAATTTTCTTTGAAAACTGCTGTAGAAATTTAGTTTAAAAATATATGTATAAATATGTATTTCTCCTTGCATGATTATCTGTGTCTGTTCATTTGTTTTATGTGCATATTTTTGTCCCCTGTAGGGAAGTTGTTTGTTCGACACAACAGTTGGCAGCTGAGCAGGGTTTACCCATCAGGCCAGAGGTTGCAGTCATCCAACTACGACCCTCAGGACATGTGGAACGGAGGCTGTCAGATGGGTGAGCAACTGAACATTCCTGCATGTCTGCAAGTACAGCAGCCAATGCTTGAACGCTTCTTTCTCTCTGTTCTCCAGTGGCTCTGAACTTCCAGACACCAGGAGAGCAGATGGACCTGAATCAGGGTCGCTTTCTGCCCAACGGGCGCTGCGGATATGTGCTTAAACCTAACTTCCTGTGTCACCCAAAGTCCAACTTTGACCCTGAGAACACAGGTGGAGGACCAGGACATATACCCACACAACTTACCATACGGGTTAGTAACGGCTCCTCTTCTCTTACAACTGACAGGAAATATTGCTCAGGATCCCATGTGCTCTGTAAATATTGTGATAAATCGCTCTCTTTTTTTTTTTTTTACTGTACTTCTGGGCCATTTTGTTTCTCCCACAGGTGATCTCAGCCCAGCAACTTCCTAAAATAAACACAGACAATCCCAACTCAATTGTGGACCCGCAGGTCTGGGTGGAGATCCATGGAGTTTCCATCGATAAGGCTCGTGCAAAAACCCAGCGCATTGACAACAATGGTGAGGCCACTGAGATTTTCAGTTATCCAAAGGTATTATGTTGTGTTGTATGATTGGTTAATCTAAATCAATCCATTAAAATTGTGTGTGGGATAGAAACTTTAGTAATGTTTTAATGGTTTGTATATTGATTACAGTGTTTAATTTGTTTTTATTTTGTTGTTTTGAGCAATTATTTTGTGTGTGGTGACCATTCTAGCAGTAAAATGAGCGGTGTTCCTGTCAGGATTGAATATTGAGTATGTGTGTGTGTGTGTGTGTTTGTCTCCCCCTGCAGGTTTCAACCCCCGCTGGGATTGTACTGTGAGCTTTCAGCTGCAGGTGCCTGAACTGGCCTTGGTGCGTTTCATGGTGGAAGATCACGACTACAAATCCAAAAATGATTTCATTGGCCAGTTCACACTCCCATTCACCAGCCTACGAACAGGTGTGTGTGTGTGTGTGTGTGTGTGCGCGCGCGCGCGTGTGTGTGTCTGTGTCCCTTGGAGTGACATTTTTGTGCCTTTTTTGCGCCTAGTAGGTACATATTAGTACCTTAAGGGTACGTATTACTACTCTGGGGTACTGATGTGTACCTATTGGGGGTGGAGGGGGTGCAAGTGTGTCCTTTTGGGGGTGCTGCTCCGGGGATGGGCTGTTTTGCCTCAAAAGGTACCATTTTAAACCCCCTTTTTTCTGTGTACTACTAAATATTGTAGAAACTTAATTTTCTGTAAAGTTGCTTTGCAACGATTTGTATTGTGAAAAGCGCTATACAAATAAACTTGAATTGAAGTGTGTGTGTGTGTGTGTGTGTGTGTGTGTGTGCGTGCACTGGTTTGGGTGAGTTAGGGTTAGGGTTTATGGGGACACAAATTTGAAAGTGAAAAGTGAAAGTGACATGACATGTGGCCAAGAATGGTGACCCATACTCGGAATTAGTGCTCTGCATTTATCCCATCCAAAGTGCACACACACAGCACTGACAGCAGTGAACACACACCCACACACCCGGGCAGCCATTTTTTTGCTGTGGCGCCCGGGGAGCAGTTGGGGGTTCGGTGCTCAAGGGTACCTCAGTTGTGCAGTTGTGGGTGGGAGAGAGCGCTGTACAATCACTCACCCCACCCACAATCCCTGCCAGTACGAGACTCAAACCCGTAACCTTTGGGTATGAGTCCAACTCTCTAACCATTAGGCCACGACTTCCCCAATTTGTATAATGACATTGGTATAACATTGGTATTACAATGTGAAGATGGTTTATGAGGACACTGCCTGTGTCCCCGTAATTCAAAAGATTTAAAAAGCATACTAAATGGTTTCTAAAAATGCACAAAGATTTGTGTGAGGGATAGGTTTAGCTATTGGGTTGGGGTAGGGCGACAGAAAATACAGTTTGTACAGTATCAAAAAAATTGCGCCTATGGAGAGTCCCCGTAAACCACCAGTACCAACATGTGTGTGTGTGTGTTCAGTTCACACCGTATGATGTTTTTATAAAACATATACTATATTTAAACATAAACATGATTTGTGGTGGAAGTACTGTATGTATTTAAAATTTTACAACACTAACGGCCGTTAGAAAGTTTGGGGTCAGTAAGATTTCTATGTAAAGAAATTAGGATGCATTAAATTGATCAAAATCGGTGACTGTAAATACATTTATAATGTTACAAAAGATTTCTATTTCAAATAATGCTGTTTTTTTTCTTTTTATTCATTAAAGAATCATGAAAAACTGTGTCACAGTGTTTTCAACATTGATAATAATAAGAAATGTTACTTGAGCAGCAATTCAGCATATCAGAATGATTTCTGAAGGATCATGTGACACTGAAGACTGGAGTAATGATGCTGAAAATTCAGCTTTGCATAATAGGAATAAAGTACATTTTAAAATATATTAAAGCAGAAAACAATTCTTTTAAATTGTAATAATATTCACAATATTATTCAAATAATTGCAACCTTGATGAGCATAAGAGACTTCTTTCAAAAACATAACAAAATTTACCAACCCCAAGCTTTTCTATGGTAGTGTAAATAATATAAATTCTTGTTTTTAAATAAACTATTACATAAAGTTGTCAGAACACAATGCTTGTTATCTACTGTAACAAATAATTATTTATCAAGGACATAAAAAGGACATACTGAAGAGTCAGATCAACCTTTGCCTACAAAACAGCTTCAGTAGTTTTTGGAATGTTGTTATCCAAGTACCCAACTGTGTGGAGAGGGATTTTGCACCATTCCTGAGGAAGAATAGTTTCCAGTTCACTGAGAGATCAATGAGATGGAAATCTGCTTCTCAGTCAGGGGCCTAGAGCACGTAATGGTTAAAAAATGCCTAGATCTGAAGTTCAAGAAGGACATGAATCGCATTTGAATTAATCCTGATTTTCATAAAACTTTGACTTAAGTTTTATGGAAAAACACTTGAGACAAAGAAAAACTAAATCTAAACAAAATTTGAATTGTTCTGACATCTTTAAAAGAATAATAATAATCGGTGGCGTATGTGGTACCTATTACGTTGAACACTTGTTTTAACTAGATTTTTGACATATTTATTCAAGTGTTTGTGTTGTCCTCCAGGTTATCGTCATGTTCACCTGCTAAAAGCTGACGGCTCTAGTCTGTCTCCTGCCACCCTCTTCATCCATGTCAAGGTGATACGGCGAGGAGTTCCTATTAAAACCATTTCTGAGCGGATAGGCAAGGCCTGAGGCTTCTGTCATGATTCCTGTAAATGTTTATTTGTGGAAGTACCTTACTGAAGGAAAAGCCCCTGAGCCGAGCTCTTGAGGTGCTGGGACTCTTCAGAATGAGACCACCTATAAAAGCATTGGACATACAAGCACAAACACTGTGCACAACAATCTGCAGAAAGTCAGTGTAGTTTGTCAGTTTGTGATTGAAAGTGCATTTTGCTTTTTCATTGTTCTTTTGTGGTGTTGTCTGCAGAGCAGAACGTCTTAACGTGTTATAGCCGTGTTATGGTTGAAGCTTAAGATGTTATGACGTCAGTATTGTTAGAAGTTAACAATAGAAGTCTGTTTCCATTGAGACTGAGTTTCTATTGAATCTCTGTGAGCATTGAAATCAGAAAATGTAACACATTTTATGAAAATTTTATATTTTAATTGAGCTTAAACTAGTCTTTACATGCTGGACAAGAATTATATGTACATGTAGACAGAAATGAACTGTCTTTAATTTTTTTATATTTTAGTTTGAATCTTGTCGTTTTGTTGGTGGTTGTGATATGCTGAACACTGATAGCAAGGTAAAGAAAGTGTAGAAAAATAATTTTGAAGGAATACTTGAAAAGCGCTATACAAATAAACTTGAATTGAAGTGTGTGTGTGTGTGTGTGTGTGTGTGTGTGTGTGCGTGCACTGGTTTGGGTGAGTTAGGGTTAGGGTTTATGGGGACACAAATTTGAAAGTGAAAAGTGAAAGTGACATGACATGTGGCCAAGAATGGTGACCCATACTCGGAATTAGTGCTCTGCATTTATCCCATCCAAAGTGCACACACACAGCACTGACAGCAGTGAACACACACCCGGAGCAGTGGGCAGCCATTTTTTTGCTGTGGCGCCCGGGGAGCAGTTGGGGGTTCGGTGCTCAAGGGTACCTCAGTTGTGGTATTGAAGGTGGGAGAGAGCGCTGTACAATCACTCACCCCACCCACAATCCCTGCCAGTACGAGACTCAAACCCGTAACCTTTGGGTATGAGTCCAACTCTCTAACCATTAGGCCACGACTTCCCCAATTTGTATAATGACATTGGTATAACATTGGTATTACAATGTGAAGATGGTTTATGAGGACACTGCCTGTGTCCCCGTAATTCAAAAGATTTAAAAAGCATACTAAATGGTTTCTAAAAATGCACAAAGATTTGTGTGAGGGATAGGTTTAGCTATTGGGTTGGGGTAGGGCGACAGAAAATACAGTTTGTACAGTATCAAAAAAATTGCGCCTATGGAGAGTCCCCGTAAACCACCAGTACCAACATGTGTGTGTGTGTGTTCAGTTCACACCGTATGATGTTTTTATAAAACATATACTATATTTAAACATAAACATGATTTGTGGTGGAAGTACTGTATGTATTTAAAATTTTACAACACTAACGGCCGTTAGAAAGTTTGGGGTCAGTAAGATTTCTATGTAAAGAAATTAGGATGCATTAAATTGATCAAAATCGGTGACTGTAAATACATTTATAATGTTACAAAAGATTTCTATTTCAAATAATGCTGTTTTTTTTCTTTTTATTCATTAAAGAATCATGAAAAACTGTGTCACAGTGTTTTCAACATTGATAATAATAAGAAATGTTACTTGAGCAGCAATTCAGCATATCAGAATGATTTCTGAAGGATCATGTGACACTGAAGACTGGAGTAATGATGCTGAAAATTCAGCTTTGCATAATAGGAATAAAGTACATTTTAAAATATATTAAAGCAGAAAACAATTCTTTTAAATTGTAATAATATTCACAATATTATTCAAATAATTGCAACCTTGATGAGCATAAGAGACTTCTTTCAAAAACATAACAAAATTTACCAACCCCAAGCTTTTCTATGGTAGTGTAAATAATATAAATTCTTGTTTTTAAATAAACTATTACATAAAGTTGTCAGAACACAATGCTTGTTATCTACTGTAACAAATAATTATTTATCAAGGACATAAAAAGGACATACTGAAGAGTCAGATCAACCTTTGCCTACAAAACAGCTTCAGTAGTTTTTGGAATGTTGTTATCCAAGTACCCAACTGTGTGGAGAGGGATTTTGCACCATTCCTGAGGAAGAATAGTTTCCAGTTCACTGAGAGATCAATGAGATGGAAATCTGCTTCTCAGTCAGGGGCCTAGAGCACGTAATGGTTAAAAAATGCCTAGATCTGAAGTTCAAGAAGGACATGAATCGCATTTGAATTAATCCTGATTTTCATAAAACTTTGACTTAAGTTTTATGGAAAAACACTTGAGACAAAGAAAAACTAAATCTAAACAAAATTTGAATTGTTCTGACATCTTTAAAAGAATAATAATAATCGGTGGCGTATGTGGTACCTATTACGTTGAACACTTGTTTTAACTAGATTTTTGACATATTTATTCAAGTGTTTGTGTTGTCCTCCAGGTTATCGTCATGTTCACCTGCTAAAAGCTGACGGCTCTAGTCTGTCTCCTGCCACCCTCTTCATCCATGTCAAGGTGATACGGCGAGGAGTTCCTATTAAAACCATTTCTGAGCGGATAGGCAAGGCCTGAGGCTTCTGTCATGATTCCTGTAAATGTTTATTTGTGGAAGTACCTTACTGAAGGAAAAGCCCCTGAGCCGAGCTCTTGAGGTGCTGGGACTCTTCAGAATGAGACCACCTATAAAAGCATTGGACATACAAGCACAAACACTGTGCACAACAATCTGCAGAAAGTCAGTGTAGTTTGTCAGTTTGTGATTGAAAGTGCATTTTGCTTTTTCATTGTTCTTTTGTGGTGTTGTCTGCAGAGCAGAACGTCTTAACGTGTTATAGCCGTGTTATGGTTGAAGCTTAAGATGTTATGACGTCAGTATTGTTAGAAGTTAACAATAGAAGTCTGTTTCCATTGAGACTGAGTTTCTATTGAATCTCTGTGAGCATTGAAATCAGAAAATGTAACACATTTTATGAAAATTTTATATTTTAATTGAGCTTAAACTAGTCTTTACATGCTGGACAAGAATTATATGTACATGTAGACAGAAATGAACTGTCTTTAATTTTTTTATATTTTAGTTTGAATCTTGTCGTTTTGTTGGTGGTTGTGATATGCTGAACACTGATAGCAAGGTAAAGAAAGTGTAGAAAAATAATTTTGAAGGAATACTTAAAGCATAGCAAGAGTCATGACTATTTTTTTGCAGTATTTTTTAATTGATTCAAACACCAACAGCGTTTTAGCAGTATATAAGTAATAAGAAATCAGTAATTATCAGTAGTTAAGCAATCTGAGTAATAAGATACTTCTGAAAAATAATAATATATATTAATATAATTATTGTAATAAAAATAATAAATATTCAATATTTTTAAACAGCTACCACTAATGATGAATACAATGTCAATCAATGTGAGACATAAGATTTTATCATTAAAGCTAAAAGCAAGCACTGAAAATGTTCAGTGTCATAAGATGGTCAAAATTATGGTCAAAATATGGTAAAATATGATCAGATTACACGACTTGACCAGTGCTTCCTAGTTGAAGATGTAGCCAACTATATCACTTGCCACTAGATGCTTTTTCAAGTTTGTTGAATCATGAAAACATTATTTATTAATAACTCATAAATGTCTGTGTTTTGTACTAGGCTATTTAACATAATATTATATAGTAATGTGAGCTGCTTCTGTAAAGACGTGTGAGATTTTCTGTTTCACAGCAGAAAACAGATTTTAATGTCTTACTTGTTTATACAGTACTGTATGTGTAAGTTTGTGTATACATGCTTAAATTTGAGCAAGAATACATAATTATTTTAAGTTGTATTGAAATAGAAAATCAGTAATTAATTAATTAAAATCATATTAACTAGTATTTATTTTTACATTATCAACAGCAGACATCAGTTGCAAATGTTCACTTATTTAAGCACCGATACTAAATTAGGTTCAGATTTATTTTTTGCTTGTGTAGCCTATTTTTGACTCCATGAATATATGTGAATCAATCTCCATTGTGCAGTTGTGCTCATTAATTGTTTTTATTGATATTTGGAAAGATGTAGTGCCTTTGAAAGCATGCCTACATTTTATACATTTAAAAATCAAACTGTACCTAATTATTGTGTGGTTTAATGACTTCTGAATGCCTGTATGTGCATGTGTGCGTTCTTTATCGTAGGCAACAATTTTATCCATTTTTCCCATTTCAGTTTTTTTTTTTTTTGGACTACAGATACAAAAAAAAGCCCTTTAGCTATTACCTCTGGTGCACTTACAGTAATGTTTATTAATGTGCACTGTCCCAAATGATTAAATACATTTCACAACATGGGATGAAATAGACTGTCCTGCATAGAACAGAACTACATCCCACAGGTCTGTGTGAGTATTGTCAGGAGGAGGAATCAGTAGAACATGTTCTATGTCACTGCCAAAAATATATTATAGAAAGAGAAATATTCAGAAGGACACCACAGGAGATACTAGATGCAAAGCAAACAGGGAATTATAATTCTTTAATTGTATTCTTGAGGGAAACAGGGTTAATAAATAGAATATAAAGTATAATTGTTATTTTATTATTAATAATGGGTTTTTTTGTGTGTGTATTTTTATATAAAAATTTTTTTTATATATATATATATATATATATATATAT
>NW_015505188.1:323153-341732 GCF_001515645.1 Sinocyclocheilus grahami | reverse complement strand
TCAGTATAGTAGGTGGCGGTAATGCACCTTAACGTTGGATGCCACCCGCCATAAAAGAAGAAGAAGAAGAAGAATAGAACTACAGAAACCATCGGGCTTTGCGGCAGTCCACCAATAGTTTTACGGCTTGTGAGGGCGCAGAGCGAGATTCTCACTTCCTGGTTAAAGATGGCGGATGAGAATGAGACAGCGCCGCAGCTGGAGAAAGAAACTGAGGTAGAAGTGGATCACGGACACTGCAGCAACTGTGAAAATGAAGAGCATCACTCTGATGACGGGTGAGTGTGCATGCATTTTATTGTTAGCTCGTAAATATAAAATACTCTTCCACAAGGCCCGAAAAGACTAGACTAGGCTGTGGCACGCTAACAGCATATCAGCCCGCCCCCTTCTCCTATGCTATTGGGTCACTGCCTTGAGTGACGGACGGATCTCTAAAACGATTGGCTCAGACGCTGTCAATCAAACAAAAGGACTGTTCCAAATGGCCAGTTCTATACGATCATTGGCATTTGTGTGAGAGGTTTAAAAGCCTCACTACAATTCTTGGTTTGGTAGAAAACAAATAAGCTATTACGTTTAAAGTCGCTATTCCATGTCCTGTAACAACAATAAACTGACCGGTATTAATAAATAACCCGCAAAATCGCTTTCAAACCCGGTATGCAGGCCTTTATGATCACTAGGTTGTTAGTAATATGGATTTGCTGTCGCTAACCGATGGCTTGACGTGATCTAGTTAGCTTGACTGCTGCTAGTAGCAAATGGGGCATCCTTAAACGTTTTTATCACCCTGCCCTCGGTTCGCCCTCACTCTCAGGTGTCTTGTCTTCACCGATGCTGCCTTTGTTAACAGTATTTTCTGATTTATGAAGTGATAAAACGAGATGTCCAAAATCCCCTCCGTTAATTTCAATTAAATCCAAAAATTTCAGCAATTTTTTATTGTTCCTCCCTGCATTAAAATTATATAAAAATGACATGTTGCTGCATAATGCGTTTTCCTGTTTTTCATCTGGTCATAATTGGATCTCTCAACCTAACCATCTTTCCAGAAAAGACTTCCAAAACCAGCCAAAAGACTACCCCGACCAGACTAGGACAGTTTCAGTCAAATTAGACATACATCATTTAAATCTACTATACTATTGTCCACTAGGTTAAAGTGGTGGTTGGTTATATGATTTCACTTTTTTAACTTTAGTTAGTGTGTAATGTTGCTGTTAGAGCATAAACACTGTCAGCAACGTTACGACACTCAAAGTTCAATGCAAACGGAGATATTTTCTTTTAAAGAAATCGCTGTTCAAGGACTGCAAAAAAAAAAGGTTGGTAGGGGCTACAATGAGCTCTGAGCCCATTGTGTATTTTAGTGAGGGGCTTCATAGAACCAGGAACTTAACAGACCTTTTTTGACAAGAACGGAAACCGCTTTGTAGAATAAAGGTAAAATATGTGAAAGTAGCACGTTATATAACGAAGCATGGACACATGTTACGCTGCACCCCATAAACACAATCAAGCCTTCGAAAAAAGCTTAACAGCCACCCCTTTAAGAGGACATCCTCCGTTGCAGCTTATATTTATTGAAGCAGTATAGAGTAAAAGAAGAGAAGCCCCTCTTTTTTAGGGATAGATGGCTGTCAAAGCAATAGTCACAGGGGTGCTTGTTTATCCGTCAGTCTTTGTCATATAGCCCACCTCCCCTCGCACACACAAAGCATGCTTTTTCTGCAGGTCATGTGATAGACCATCTGTCCCCCATTAACAAATGTAGCTCAGCTCTGTCACTTCTCTCCCTTCGTGAGCATTAATAGGATTAGCTGTGCATCTCTGTAAGTCGTCCCGTTCCAGCTCGACCACTGGTGTGGGGCTCGGCTCTTGTGTCTGTGTAGTTTAAGCATGAGTTGAATTGCATGCTGGGATGGAGAGACATTAGTGTTATATGTTAGGTTTATCTTCTTTTTTTCCCCTTCTTTGTATCGTTTCCTTTTAAGCTCAGATTCCGCTTTATTAAAATCTCTAAATATTTTCTTCCAAATATCTATCAAAATATCTTCTTTTATTTAAATTTTTAAAACAGCATGTAAAAGATGGCATTAAGTCCATTTTTGGGTGAACTGTCCTTATAACTCTCTTTGTTCTGTGGAAATTCCTGTTTATTTATTAGAAATATCAAAATCAAATCCAGCATATAAGATTTGTTGTACACTAGTGAGGGGTTGTCATCCTAAAATACTGCTGATTGCATCAGGAACAGTGATGTTTCTATTGAGATGTTGCCTTTTCACCTGCATCAGCCGCGGTTAGTGCTTAGTGGACATAAACTCTCACTATATCTGCCCATGTCAACTGAGTTCATGTGGCCCGCAGGGAGAAGGGGGAGACAGGTGCCAAGAAGAAGAAAAAGAAACAGAAGAAAAAGAACAAAGACAAGTCTGGAGGAAAAGATGCAGAACAGGATCCGCTAGCCAAAGTGAGTATGCTTGTATGGCTTTGTGTGTTTAACACAAGATTGTTTACATCTAGATTACCTTTGCCGCCTTATATTTCAGCTTTAGCAGTATCAGCCTGAAATGTAATATTGATACATGACTAAAGTATAAGAAAATACAATTCTTTACAAGTGCTGTCCCAAAGTCGTTGTGTACTCATGTACAGTTAAAATATTTGTAATTATACCTATATTTTAGTGCAGGAAGTATTTTGAATGCCATGGTATCCTTTGAAGTATTAATTACTACTGATAATATGGCACCATGGCATTGCCAGAGTATTTTTGTAAGCGTTTAATTCATTTTTTCCCATTTTCACTTGTCTTAGTCTCTTCCTCAGGTAAACTCCCTCCCTGCGGATAAGTTACAGGAGATCCAGAAGGCTATTGAGCTGTTTTCAGTGGGACAGGGTCCAGCTAAAACCATGGAGGAAGCCACACGGCGCAGTTATCAGTTCTGGGACACTCAGCCTGTTCCTAAACTTGGTATTGATTATTTGTGCCCCTATACTCGCAGCACGTTTTTTAAAATCCAATATTAAAAGTAATTTGCTTTCATTTTTATACTTATTCCTTGGCCTGACATCACTTGTTTCCTTTTAGTAATTCCTTTTAGTTTTTGGCAGTACAACATCTGTTTTCTTGAGACTCATGACTTGTGGCACAGTGTAGACTGATGATACTGTGTGAAACTGAAGTTTTTGGTGAATTGCCTGATGACAGAAGTCTGATTCTGCTGTTTGCTTGTTTGTAGGAGAGACTGTGATATCACATGGCTGCATTGAGGCGGATAAAGATAACATACGAGAGGAGCCCTACAGCCTCCCGCAGGGCTTCAGCTGGGACACTCTCGATCTGGGAAACACTGAAGTGGTATGACATACGAACCACTAAAGTTCTCTTTCGATATGTTATACATACAAATATACACCTGGACACAACTCGGTCTTAAAGCTGTTTTCTGTTTCCTCTCATTCTCTCTCTGAAGCTGAAAGAGTTGTACACTCTCCTGAATGAGAACTATGTGGAGGATGATGACAACATGTTTCGTTTTGATTACTCTCCTGAATTTCTGCTCTGGTAAGAATGTTGGCTTGAAAAGTCAAGTGTTTTTTTTTGGTCTTGTATCTGAAGGGCTATCTGTATTTTTATTTTTTTCTAAAAGTTAACTGAAATGTGTCCTCGTCTCTCAGTTTAGCTGTACTCTGTTTTTGTCTCAGGGCTCTGCGTCCTCCAGGCTGGTTGCCTCAGTGGCATTGTGGAGTGAGAGTGAACTCTAATCATAAGCTAGTTGGTTTCATCAGTGCCATTCCAGCCAACATCCACATCTATGAAATGTAAGTGTTTCTTCATAATGGTTTAAACGCACTAAAACCAGAAATACCTCAACCGCCCCTCTAGTGGCAGTAGCACTGAACTTTCAAATTGGTCGTGAAGCAGCTATTACCCCCTGCTTATTCAACATGGGTAAAATAAATGATTAAAGGGATAGTTCTCCCAAAAAATTAAAATTCTCTCTTTATTTACTCACACTTAAGTTGTTCCAAATCTGTATGCATTTTTTTTCTTCTGTTGAGTACAAAAGAAAATATTTTGAAGAATTTTGGTAATCAAACAGTTGACGGTAGCCATTAGGGATGCCACAATTCTCAATATAATACTGACGGTTCAATACGCCTGGAGCTTCATAAGTTCTTTTATTCTGTGATGCATATGTGGCGTTTCTGTGCGAGGGTAGCCTTGTATGATAATCCATGTTTTTCTCCAGTGTACAGAAGTGTGCAGGAGTTGGTTATTTATTTACTTTTATTTTTTTCCCCAAATTTTGCCATCAGAACCAAACCAAACTGAAAACCGTGATTAAAAACTAAGGTATGTATTGAACCGTGGGCTATAATTGTATTGTTGCATCCCTAGTAGCAATTGACTTCCATATTATAGAGAGAAAATACTGGGCTGCTACTTTTTTGGTTACCAACATTTCTCAAAATGTCTTTTGTGTTCAACAGAAGAAAGAAACTCGTACAGGTTTGGAACAACTTGATGGTGTTTATATATGACATTTTTTATTTGGGGGGGGCATTAATGACTGCATGAATGTATCCACAGACAGTTAATAACTTCCAATACATCTGAGGGGGGGGTGTCTTTGTAGGGCTAAACTACATTATTTAATAATTATAAAAAAATATATATATTTTGAATATTATATATAACTGACCATTTTAAAGAAAGACTCTTAAAAAAATTGCAACCAATCAGAGACATGTTTGTGCATAAATGTAATGGTGAATCCAAGGCATTTAAATTATTCTTATGTCATTTAGAATGACTGACTAAATCTAGGCACATTTTTCTCACATTGTGCAGACTGAGAGTACTTGTGTTGAGCACTCAGTTCCCTTGTTGACCCATATCTGCTCTTCAATCTTCCCAGAGAGAAGATGATGGTGGAGATTAACTTCCTGTGTGTGCATAAGAAACTTCGCTCGAAACGAGTGGCTCCGGTACTCATCAGGGAGATCACGAGACGGGTCAACCTGGAGGGCATCTTTCAGGCTGTGTACACCGCAGGTGTGGTGCTACCCAAACCAGTGGGCACCTGCAGGTAAGACACACATCTGCCCTCTTTTAATATGTACAGGTGCCTCTGTGTAGAGTGAAAGGTAGCATTAGATGGGCTATTGGGTGGCAGATGTTGCTAAGCCTCAAACTCCTCCCTCTGGCACAAAATGACCTTCCTCCAGGGGGTGCATTGGTGCTTAAAGATACCTTATTATGCCACATACAAATCTCATAATGTTTTTTTTTTTCTTGTTACTGGAGAGGTTTGGCCACACTGTAAAAAATTTTTTTTTTTAATCCGTAAAATTTACAGTAAAAAAAAAAAAAACTGGCACCTGTGGTTGCCACAATTTTATCGTAAAAAATTGAAACATTTTTGGATTTATGATTTAATTTAAATTTACATTTAAAAAACATTTCATTAACTGATGTAATATTAATATACCAATTCATTTTAGAATTTAGTAAATTTGAAGTGAAATAATCCTTTTATTCAGCAAGGATGTTTTAAATAGATTTAAACGTGACAGTAAAGACATTTATGATGTTACAAAAGATTTCTATTTCAAATAAATGCTGTTCTTTTGAACTTTGTTTATTGATTATTTCTGACGGATCATGCGACACTAGAGTAATGGCTGCTGAAAATTCAGCTGCACCATCAGGAATAAATTAAAATATATTCAGATAGAAAACAGTTATTTTACATTGTAATAATATTTCACAATATTGCTATTTTAACTGTGTTTTTGATCAAATAAATGTAGTCTTGGTGAGCATAAGACTTCTTTCAAAAACATAAAAAAATTGTACCAACCCCAAACTTTTGAAAGGAAGCATATATGCTGAATTTCCCATAACAATTAAAATAAAATGTTAGTGTTTTATTTTGTAATAACTAATGACTCTTATTAATGCAGTCTGATGTGTCGTGAAGTAACAATTGCCACATGACTCTGCTGTTTGTGTGCTACTGTTACCTTAATATAGGGCTAAATAATACAGAGTTGAGTGTTAGACATAACAAATTGTTATGCCTAACATTGGTTGTAACTATTTTTTATTTTTTTTGGAAATCCCTGTTTCACACTAATTGCCTTGCTTATTTGTATGGTAGATACTGGCACCGGTCCTTGAACCCACGAAAGCTGATTGAGGTGAAGTTCTCTCACCTGAGTCGAAACATGACTATGCAACGCACCATGAAGCTTTACCGACTGCCAGAGGTGTGTGCCAGCCTGCTTCTCTGGGTAACATCTGGGAAGTTTCCTCTTTTCCTTGTTTTCTTATGGCATGTTTCTCTCCGGTAGGCTCCTAAGACTTCAGGCCTAAGGCCGATGACTGTAAAGGATGTGCCAGCAGTTCACCGCCTGCTGAAGGAATACCTGAGTCTGTTTAACCTGGTTCCCGTCATGAGCCCTGAGGAGGTCCAACACTGGCTGCTTCCTCAGGAGAACATCATTGACACCTATGTAGTGGAGGTATTACACTCACTGAACCCTAAGAATACATGGCATATATCATCCTAGTGATATCAAACATGAAAGTTTTCGAAAATAAGAATAGACAATGGGGTTATTTCGGTAATATATTTGACGTGAATTGCCTTTCCTTTATATCACTGTAGAATTCAGATGGGAAGCTGACTGACTTACTGAGTTTCTACACTCTGCCGTCCACTATCATGAACCATCCTGTGCATCACAGTCTGAAGGCAGCGTATTCCTTCTATAACGTACACACCACCACCACCCTGCTGGACCTGATGGGAGACGCTCTTATCCTTGCCAAGTCGGTCAGTCAGTGAAAGTTGTTGATTTTCATTATCAATTGAATTGATTAATTAGCCATAATATGAGTTTACTTAGCTATAGTTTTGGTGTAAATTTATCCCTAGAAGTGAACTACAGTTTTCCTCATTTGGAAAAGCCTTTCAAAAATGAATTAATGTTATTCTAGCAGTGAAGCAAACCTGGGTTTATTTAGACTATCATCAGTTTGAAGTGGGTAACGGGCAGGAATTGGAACATTAAACTATGAGCAGATTTATTAAAGCTTTTCTTGTGCCATTCCCCCTTCAGAAAGGATTTGATGTCTTTAATGCACTGGACTTAATGGAGAACAAGACATTTTTGGAGAAGCTCAAGTTTGGCATTGGAGATGGAAACCTGCAGTATTACCTCTACAATTGGAAATGTCCCAGCATGGGGTCAGAAAAGGTACAGGTTTTCAGATGTCATACACATGATTGTCCTTTACAGTCAGAGTCAAGTGAAATTCATTGGCTTGTACTCTAATGGCACTTTTCCACTGCACGATACAGTTCACTTTTTGGGGGTTTTCCACTGGGTACAGTACCTGGTACTTTTTTTTTTTTAGTACCACTTCGGTTGGGGTTCCAAGTGAACCGTACCGTTACCAAAATGTGACGTGTAAACTCTGCTGATCACGGATTGGCCGGAGAGAATCGTCACTACCTGCGTCACTGAACTTGCGACACAAACACAACAGAACCGCTAGATTTAAATCAGCACAGCCAGCGAAGGATCGAACGCAACTGTTTTGAATGAGTGCACCTTTTTTTAACAACCAAAAAGTTTTGTTGTCTGTTGCGGAAGAACAGATGTTCCTCTCGTTGACAGCAGAGGAGCGGATCCAGCGAGAGCTTGATGGGGCGACGCGGTATGACATATTTTTTTTTAGGAGTCGTGGTAGTAGAGACGGCGCAATTATAACGTCATGTGAATAATCCCGCCCACTCTAAAGCGGTACTGAACTGCAGTGGAAATGCAAACTGTGCCGAGCCGAACCGTGCCGTGCCGTACTGAGCTGAGTCCTACCACGCAGTGGAAAAGCACCATGAGTTAGCATTGACATTGCTATGTTCATACATTAGGTGGCCGGAGTGCTTCACAATCTTGCTCCCAAAGCACCTCGGTGTCACTTTGTATGGTTTTCCATTGTAATTATTTTAATTTTGTATTTAATAATTTGAGCATTTTATTTCTTTATTTTAATTCAATGTGTAAAAATCCTTGAAGTTCAATGTACAGTTTACTGAGCTGCTATAATAATAATTATTATTTTTTAGGTGGGTTTGGTTCTACAGTGACCTATTCACCATCCATAATTTATGTCTCGCATGACAGCGAGGCTGATTTATGACATCACGCACTGACCACCTGACAGATGCTACCAATGGACTTCCTGCTTCAGGAAGGAGAATTCACCACCCATTTTTAAGTTTCAACTTTGACCTTTTGGACCTGTACTACTTATCTCTCTCTCTCTCTCTCTGTTTCCCTCACTCTTCTTATTCTCTCTCTGCGCATGGACCTAAAGCCATTGTAATTACCATCATCAGAGATGAGGAACCTTAATCTGTTATGATTGTTAACAACAGTACACACACACACAAAAAAACTTGACAAGCTCATGATGAACCCTGATGCATAAGTGTTGCGCTATTCGCATCGGTAGATTCAACTAATTCAGTATAACATGATTTTACTCTCCCTATCCAATGGGAGGTGCTTTTTGCAAAATGGATGAAAATGTTTATTTCTTCAGTGTTTTAGAAAAGACCAGACAACAATCAAAGACACATGAAAATTCCTAGAGAAAAAAAAAACTGCTAATGAGATAATAAAAATCCCAAGTGGACATGACAAGGGCTGCTGTCAATGATTTTCCTGTGGTCATTCTCTTCTTCGCACATCTTAAACTGTTGCCATGGAAACAATGTCTTCACTTTCTTTTGACAAACTTTGACCAACTGATGGGAGCGGTACCTGGTGAACGAGATGCTTTTGTCCTGGTTTTGCTTTGTCATTGCTTTTAATCTGTCCTCTAATCAGTTTATTGCTTATTTGTCTCTTAACTGCCTGTGATCCCATTTCACTGTATTGCCAACAGAGAGCACTATGCTTTCCATAAACAAGGAACGAGAGAAATACCCTATAAGATCCACAAGTTGACAGTTGTTGGAACTACAATGTACACCTGGCAGATTAGGGAGGGGGGGGGGGTCATTGCATAAATTAGCAATAATGTTGGAAAAAATGTGCTTATTAACTGCATGTGAATGGTAAATGTCTTTTTGACTGTGTCACTGCTCAGTTCTGCAGGTGAAGCTCGTGTATGTGACTGCTGAATGAAGGGGTTTTCAGACCCGGAGCAGGAAATGGTGATACTTAGCTTAGCGGGTTCTCAGCTGAATTGACAGATTTAGACAAGAAATTATATGCACATATATGTTTATAGATGATATTAAAATATTATTTTCAAAACAGATTAACATCTAACCATTGACAAAATCTGTGAATAGTCCCACTGCCATCTGCTCACTGGTTTCTAACAGAAAGTGATGCATGTTAACGGTTAACCGTGTGTTTGACAGTGCAGCATCTGAAATCAAAGCACTTCTACACCTGCAATCTTTGCTTTAATTCCTCACTTCTGTCTGGCGATCATGGCCAAACACAAGATGACTGAACATATTTACGGTAATACTGCACCACTTTCCAAAGAGAGGCTGGAGGCTACGAATGTAAGTCATTTTTCATTTGTTCTTATCTAAGTGGCTGAAATTTAAATCCGTTTCATTTTGTGTATAATCCAGTATGTCAAATTATGATACACTTATTCCTCTGTACAGTTTTGTTAAGGATATTGTTATTTTTAGGCTTCTGTCATCTTACATTTTAAAGGAAAAAATGCAACCAAAAATGTAATTTGCTGAGAATTTACCCTCAGGCTATCCAAGAAGCAGATGAGTTTGTTTCTTCATTGGAACAGATTTAAAGAAATGTATCCTTACATTATTAGCTCATCAATAGATCCTCTGCAGTGAACTAGTAAATTCATCTGAAGCCAGAGGTTTAATCATGCCAAAATGAAAATTATATTTCCTTCCTGAATGCTCATGCAGTGTGCTGATTTGTGTTCCACATGTCTCTTTGTTCATGTTTAATGTGTATTTTGTAGGTAACAGATCCAGCAGCAGGAGGATGAGTGATGTTATCAGTGTCTGTTCTCTTCTTTCTGTCACTGCTGGTTAATGGTGTCTTGTTATACCTGTGTGAGTATAGTCAAGTTACGTATACACAAACACACATGGCGTGGTACAATCTTAGTTTTACGCTATGCATTATTTTCATAGTATTAGTGATTTTACAGATTATAGCAATGGCACGAATCATTTGATGGAATGTTGGCCAGAAAAAAACGACTCAAATCCTGGCAGATAAAATCCATATTTTCTTCTAGCCTACATAGTAATGCACTCACAATATTCTGTATTCAATTAATGATTTAAGATCTGAGGTATGATTGATCATATGTGTCCTCATATGACAGTTAAAAAAACAGGCCATTTACATCTGCTATTAGCAATTGTCTAAGGTGATCCAAACATATTACATTTATTAATATATGTATATATTTTGTTCCAGCTTCCCCCTGAGAATCACTGGAGTGAAGACTTCACTTTAGTCTTAATAGTGGTTAAAGACTGATGAATGATATATAAGACAACAATGTCTTCTGATTCTATGCATCTCATTTCAGTCGACTAGAATTCATTTTTGTTACATCTAAATGTGTTCATTGTTTTTTGGTTGCACTTTGTTTTACAATTTGTTCACTTACAGTGTACTTACCCTAGAAAGTAGGGTTCTCCAATTGATCGACAACCAATCGCTATTGGCCAATAATCGTTTGATCGGCTGTCTCTACACTGTAAAAAATGATAGTGATTTTAACAGTAAAAGACTGTAAAAATCCTACAGTAAAAACCTGTTAATTGTTTAACAATAAGTTTCCTTACTGTATACGGTGAATATAGGCTAATTACATTTAATGTAATTTACAGTAAAAAATAATGTTAACATTTTTTGGAAGTGAAAAAGAAAAAGTCATTGTATAATATACAGTGAAAACCCGTAAACTGACACTCCCAGATTTCCTGCATGACACTTCATATTTGATGTTTTGTTGTTGAAAAAGTTTTTTCTTCTCAGTTGTGTACATTAGGGTTTTATCTTACATCCACTGTGGTTAAATTAATGTTTATTGCATTATTCCAGTATCATGTGTTTTACCATGATGGTGTTTAGCATTTGTGTGAATGGCGCTGTGCACCTTCTTTATATAAGTATGTCCCTTCTCGGCTTGTGGAAGAGCTGCTTGTGATGAGCTTTAATTCATCATGTGACTTTCTCATCACCACCTGCTTTTGGTGGTTATCAGTGCATGTATTACAATAGTTCAAAACAGATATTAGTTCTTTAGTATTAGTACTTTTGGTATATTAACATTACATCATTTTTTTTATTGTGAATTTCTTTTATGTGTTTTTATTATTTTTATTTTATTTGAATTGTATGAATTTATTGTAGCGTTTTCAACAATAGGCATTGTGTAATTTTACAAAAGTAGTAAAATGCCTTATTTAAATGGCTATTGTTTACATTACTTCACTCTTTCTTTAGACTAGCTTAGATTTATACATGTAGTTTGTTGTCGTTTTCTAAACCATTTTAATTTGTAGCAAATGGATATGGGAAATGTGATCAAAGTTTAAGATAGTACAAAGAAAATACTGTTAAAGCAAAAAATGTTTTGACACTCCCTAGTTTCCACTTTACAAAGTGCATGTTGGTTAACCATTGTGATTACAGGACCCCCCCCCCCCCTCTCTTTTCCCAAGCATGGGGTAGAATGGGGAAAACTGTTTTTTTCCAATGCAACCATAAGATATCAGCTAACAATATTTTTCAAACAGGCTGATTTCAGCATGGTTCATTAACACATATTCATATTTATCTACTCTTATTTTAGCTTGTCTTTTTAATTTGAAGCGAAAACTGCTTGTACTCTGATTTTGCTGTAAATGTATACAGAAAAATGCTTTGTCACCTCTGCGGCAAACGCCCCCTTGGTACAAATTCAATTTTTGTTAAAAATCTAATAAAATAAACTCTTGCCATTTTTCATACTTGTTTTATAATTTATGTCATTGTCACTGAAAACTGATAACGGATTACTTTTGTTTCACAGAAAAATTACACAGTCCTTAAGGGGGCGTTTCCCCCCACTCTACCCTGAAATCCCTTATAAAACTTTTCCACTTCAGAGGTCTTCTTTTTTAACAATATATTGCAATTGCGTGTACTGATGATTACCTCAGCGGACTCATGACATGACCCTGTGGAACCCCATATTTAAAAAATGACTGTTGACAGTTTTAGGTCAACCACAATAACCTGCAATCTGCCTGACAGAAAATGCTTTAAAGATGTATGACCTTAAACGATGTTGATTTGTTTTGAAGGCTATTCATTTCTGTAATAATAGTTAGTGTATTTACAGATAAGGAGTGTGTCAGCAATAAGAGGGATTGTGTCTATGTGGTGGTCCTTCTCTCTGTTCTCCTCTTCCTGTCTCTGCTGGCTAATGCAGTGTTGGCTTACCTGTGTGAGTGTCCTAACATAAATTGTATTTGTATATGTTGTGTTACTGTGTATTGGTTTCTCTATTTTATGCTTCACAGATTACACCAGTAACACAAATCAGTTGATAGGATGTGAGCCAGTGAAAAACAACTCAAATCTAGGTTTGTAAACCACATTTTCTTATTTTATTATAAATCAATATTTCATTTCTAATTAATTTCATATAAATTAATTGATTAAATAATTGGTTGACTCTTTAAACATTTCTTCTAAATATTATAACACAACCGCAGAAGTCAACCAGCCATCACTTCCCTGTTCTTATTAAGGTATGTCACTGCCTATCAACAAATTTGGCATGTACTAAATTTTCTCTATGTTCCAGTTAATATACAGAACAGTATATAATTTGTATATGGGCGGTTCTACAGAATTGGAGAGTCTTTGGTAACACTTGGTAACACTTTACAATAAGGTTCCATTAGCTAATGTTAGTTAATGTATTAACTAACATGAACAAACAATGAACAATACATTTATTACAGTATTTATTAATCTTTGTTAATGTTAGTTAATGAAAATACAGTCGTTCAATGTTCATGTTAATTCACAGTGCATTATCTAATGTTAACAAACACAACTTTTGATTTTAATAATGCATTAGTAAATGTTGAAATGACCATTAACTAAGATTAATACTGTAGAAGCATTGTTCATGCTTAGTTCATGTTAACTAAAGTAGTTAACTAATTAACCATATTGTAAAGTTTTACCGAGTCTTTTTCCAGAAATTTACTATGCAAAATGTAGGTTACACTTTATTTTAAGGTGTACTTGTTACAGTGTAATTATACATATAAGTACTGAGTAATATTAATTAACTACATGTACTGACTTTATGGTTAGGATTTGGGTTTGGCTTAGGGTTTCTTGCATGCAATTATGCATAATTAATTGTTATTATAATAGTAAGTCATGTAACATGTAACAAGGACACCTTAAAATAAAGTGTTACCAAAATGTATAATATCCAAGGTACATATTTCTAGTAATTGTGCAGTTAATTCTCATATTGTATTTTCAGAAAATTTTGGAATATTTTTGCTTTCCACAAATTTGTCACTACGGAATACACAATGCTATATAATTTAATAAGAAGGGTTATATTGACATATTAATATTTTGTTTACATCTTCCTTATAAATATATTTTTTGCTATTTTATTAAAAACTTTTCACAGGTAAATCAATAAAAATTTACATTTTAACAATTTTTCAAACGTAATTTATGAGATTATTTTGTATTTTGAATCCAATCTTTCTTTGTAAGAGGCATAAAGTTAATCATACTGATTTCAAAGTTAAAGGTGATCAGTTATTCAAAAATCACTTTTATAAGGTGTTTGAACACAGTTGTGTGGCCGGAGTGTGTGATAACAACCAGCCTATAATGGTAAAAATCCCAAGAAATCATAATTTTTATAATCCCAATAAATCATAAGCAGTCTCTCGAGCGGTTCCAGATTTCACCCTACGTTGACGTCTTCGTAGGGAAAAAGTCCTACCCATTTGTGATGATCTCTGCCCTATTAGCATAGACACCGCCCTGAATGAGAAGTAGCTGCTGTAACTGCTGGAGAGATACAATATCAGAGCCAAAGAGGCTTTACTAGTGTTGTGTTTCGGGATGCACCAACAAACATAGGAGTCTCCATAGACTCTTTCCTTCTGAGCCGCTGAGGACACAGTGAGTGGTTACATTTCATTTTCAAAGGAAATGTCCCGGAAAAAAACGTGTCCTATATGAAAAAAAAGTCCTATATGTTTGTGCCAATCATTTTACTCTGGACTGCCTCACAAATCAGGGTCAGTTTAGTGCAAAAGTTGCTTCTGAAAGAGGGATCAGTTAGCAATTAGCACAAGCTCATATGACAACTGATTCCACAATCCTGGAGCAGTGACTGCAAAGGCTCTGTCTCCTTATAATTTAAGTCGTGACAAAGGGACATGTAGCTTTCTTAGCAGACCTGGGCATTGAATGCAAATAAATAAGATCAGAAATATAAGATGGAGCTTGTCCATTAAGAGCTTTGAAAACAATAAGTAAAATCTTAAACTAATCAGTACATGGTTACTAGCACAGTTCTGAACAGTTGTACACACATAAAAACTAAGTGTTATGAAATAACACCCATGATTCACCTATATCCTCCTGACTACCAGGAAAAAACTGTTTTGTGAATTTAGTATTTTGTCATGTCATTACATTGTTTAGAGCATAAGAACAATTTTGAAAAATAAAATTTTTGAAAAATTATATTTTATTCATATGTTATGCCATGTCCTCTGTAGAGGACATCGGGACTTTAAAAAGGCCTGTTTTAAAAAAAATAAAAAGACATGAATAGACATGAAAAGGCAAAAAGAGTAGGATTTTTGTTTTAACCAGAAACAAGTTTTTCCATTATATACAATGTATCTATAAACTGTATCTAATTAGCATAATAATGTGTTTTTGGGGCAACATAGAATGAACAAATAAGTGCAATAATGGGAGTAATAATTAGCAAGATTTTCATAATAATATCTAATATTTAATAGGAATATTGATATATCATTTTTTTCTCTGTTCATTTGTTGTGTCTCCCAAAATGTGTAATAAACATGCTTTAAGTCCTGGTGTCCTCTACAGTGGACATGTATGAAACTGATGTCCTGTTTCATAACAGAAGGTCATATTTTGATTTGAAAACCCATAACATTTTCCTGAGATGTTGATTTATGACAAACAATTTGTCAATTTGTCAGATTTAAATGAATAATATTAAAATACTTGTAATTACAAAATATTATCATATTTCCATTAGGGTCTTACATTTGATCATTAAATGAATGTCAGCCATTTTTAAAGACCAAAGAGAGGGAGTGGTCATGGTTTAAAACTGTGACATGTAACGTCTCAGAGAAATCGCTAAAACATAATGTCCTCTACAGTGGACAAAACTCCATAACTAGTAGTCAGGAGGATATGATTCACCGAAGAAGGCTTGCTGCCGAAACGTCTGATTGTTGTTTGCTCTGTTGCAAAATTAAAATAAATTGAAAGTGATTAAGAAGATTAAACGAGTGCGGATCCCTTACTAGAATACGATGTTGCTGATTGATCTACGCACCCAAAACTAAAGTTGAGTGCAGTGAATTTTATTTTTTCATGAAATAACACCCAGAAAATTCTGCTTAATTGCAGAAAAAAGATGTTTGGTAGTGACGTTTCTTAAAGTTACACACAGATTTTTAGACTTTTGAACACATTTACCTCAAAATGATGGGACCAATCTACTCACCATGTAGCAATGAGAGAAAGGGACACAGGAATAATTCCTGGTCATAAATTTAGGGGTGTAGTTAAAATCAGTCTCAGCCAATGGACTAAAACATACACTGTTTCGGTAGAGACATGAAAAAACAACAATGGAAAAAAATGCAAAAATTCTTTCAATATCATTTTCATAAGTTGAAATTTAGGGTTATGGTTCGGGACAGCCACCTCCCAGTTGAAAGTACCCATGGTAAAAATCCCAAGAAATCATCATTTTTATAATCCCAATAAATCATAAGCAGTCTCTCGAGCGGTTCCAGATTTCACCCTACGTTGACGTCTTCGTAGGGAAAAAGTCCTACCCATTTGTGATGATCTCTGCCCTATTAGCATAGACACCGCCCTGAATGAGAAGTAGCTGCTGTAACTGCTGGAGAGATACAATATCAGAGCCAAAGAGGCTTTACTAGTGTTGTGTTTCGGGATGCACCAACAAACATAGGAGTCTCCATAGACTCTTTCCTTCTGAGCCGCTGAGGACACAGTGAGTGGTTACATTTCATTTTCAAAGGAAATGTCCCGGAAAAAAACGTGTCCTATATGAAAAAAAAGTCCTATATGTTTGTGCCAATCATTTTACTCTGGACTGCCTCACAAATCAGGGTCAGTTTAGTGCAAAAGTTGCTTCTGAAAGAGGGATCAGTTAGCAATTAGCACAAGCTCATATGACAACTGATTCCACAATCCTGGAGCAGTGACTGCAAAGGCTCTGTCTCCTTATAATTTAAGTCGTGACAAAGGGACATGTAGCTTTCTTAGCAGACCTGGGCATTGAATGCAAATAAATAAGATCAGAAATATAAGATGGAGCTTGTCCATTAAGAGCTTTGAAAACAATAAGTAAAATCTTAAACTAATCAGTACATGGTTACTAGCACAGTTCTGAACAGTTGTACACACATAAAAACTAAGTGTTATGAAATAACACCCATGATTCACCTATATCCTCCTGACTACCAGGAAAAAACTGTTTTGTGAATTTAGTATTTTGTCATGTCATTACATTGTTTAGAGCATAAGAACAATTTTGAAAAATAAAATTTTTGAAAAATTATATTTTATTCATATGTTATGCCATGTCCTCTGTAGAGGACATCGGGACTTTAAAAAGGCCTGTTTTCAAAAAAATAAAAAGACATGAATAGACATGAAAAGGCAAAAAGAGTAGGATTTTTGTTTTAACCAGAAACAAGTTTTTCCATTATATACAATGTATCTATAAACTGTATCTAATTAGCATAATAATGTGTTTTTGGGGCAACATAGAATGAACAAATAAGTGCAATAATGGGAGTAATAATTAGCAAGATTTTCATAATAATATCTAATATTTAATAGGAATATTGATATATCATTTTTTTCTCTGTTCATTTGTTGTGTCTCCCAAAATGTGTAATAAACATGCTTTAAGTCCTGGTGTCCTCTACAGTGGACATGTATGAAACTGATGTCCTGTTTCATAACAGAAGGTCATATTTTGATTTGAAAACCCATAACATTTTCCTGAGATGTTGATTTATGACAAACAATTTGTCAATTTGTCAGATTTAAATGAATAATATTAAAATACTTGTAATTACAAAATATTATCATATTTCCATTAGGGTCTTACATTTGATCATTAAATGAATGTCAGCCATTTTTAAAGACCAAAGAGAGGGAGTGGTCATGGTTTAAAACTGTGACATGTAACGTCTCAGAGAAATCGCTAAAACATAATGTCCTCTACAGTGGACAAAACTCCATAACTAGTAGTCAGGAGGATATGATTCACCGAAGAAGGCTTGCTGCCGAAACGTCTGATTGTTGTTTGCTCTGTTGCAAAATTAAAATAAATTGAAAGTGATTAAGAAGATTAAACGAGTGCGGATCCCTTACTAGAATACGATGTTGCTGATTGATCTACGCACCCAAAACTAAAGTTGAGTGCAGTGAATTTTATTTTTTCATGAAATAACACCCAGAAAATTCTGCTTAATTGCAGAAAAAAGATGTTTGGTAGTGACGTTTCTTAAAGTTACACACAGATTTTTAGACTTTTGAACACATTTACCTCAAAATGATGGGACCAATCTACTCACCATGTAGCAATGAGAGAAAGGGACACAGGAATAATTCCTGGTCATAAATTTAGGGGTGTAGTTAAAATCAGTCTCAGCCAATGGACTAAAACATACACTGTTTCGGTAGAGACATGAAAAAACAACAATGGAAAAAAATGCAAAAATTCTTTCAATATCATTTTCATAAGTTGAAATTTAGGGTTATGGTTCGGGACAGCCACCTCCCAGTTGAAAGTACCCAATAAATTATCATTGTATATATATTAAGCTTACTGATATTTTATATATTATTATGGGTTATATAATAGAAGGATCTTAATAAACATCTAAGATTTGAAAATATAACAGATTTCTTTAAATGTGTTTTTTTGCGTGTGGGACAGCAGTTTGCTCCAATTCTGTAGAATGGCCCATATATATATATATATATATACACTGAACAAAATTATAAACGCAACACTTTTGTTTTTGCCCCCATTTTTCATGAGCTGAACTCAAAGATCTAAGACTTTTTCTATGTACACAAAAGGCATATTTCTCTCAAATATTGTTCACAAATCTGTCTAAATCTGTGTTAGTGAGCACTTCTCCTTTGCCGAGACAATCCATCCACCTCACAGGTGTG
>NW_015505188.1:320205-321701 GCF_001515645.1 Sinocyclocheilus grahami | reverse complement strand
GTTTTTCCATTATATACAATGTATCTATAAACTGTATCTAATTAGCATAATAATGTGTTTTTGGGGCAACATAGAATGAACAAATAAGTGCAATAATGGGAGTAATAATTAGCAAGATTTTCATAATAATATCTAATATTTAATAGGAATATTGATATATCATTTTTTTCTCTGTTCATTTGTTGTGTCTCCCAAAATGTGTAATAAACATGCTTTAAGTCCTGGTGTCCTCTACAGTGGACATGTATGAAACTGATGTCCTGTTTCATAACAGAAGGTCATATTTTGATTTGAAAACCCATAACATTTTCCTGAGATGTTGATTTATGACAAACAATTTGTCAATTTGTCAGATTTAAATGAATAATATTAAAATACTTGTAATTACAAAATATTATCATATTTCCATTAGGGTCTTACATTTGATCATTAAATGAATGTCAGCCATTTTTAAAGACCAAAGAGAGGGAGTGGTCATGGTTTAAAACTGTGACATGTAACGTCTCAGAGAAATCGCTAAAACATAATGTCCTCTACAGTGGACAAAACTCCATAACTAGTAGTCAGGAGGATATGATTCACCGAAGAAGGCTTGCTGCCGAAACGTCTGATTGTTGTTTGCTCTGTTGCAAAATTAAAATAAATTGAAAGTGATTAAGAAGATTAAACGAGTGCGGATCCCTTACTAGAATACGATGTTGCTGATTGATCTACGCACCCAAAACTAAAGTTGAGTGCAGTGAATTTTATTTTTTCATGAAATAACACCCAGAAAATTCTGCTTAATTGCAGAAAAAAGATGTTTGGTAGTGACGTTTCTTAAAGTTACACACAGATTTTTAGACTTTTGAACACATTTACCTCAAAATGATGGGACCAATCTACTCACCATGTAGCAATGAGAGAAAGGGACACAGGAATAATTCCTGGTCATAAATTTAGGGGTGTAGTTAAAATCAGTCTCAGCCAATGGACTAAAACATACACTGTTTCGGTAGAGACATGAAAAAACAACAATGGAAAAAAATGCAAAAATTCTTTCAATATCATTTTCATAAGTTGAAATTTAGGGTTATGGTTCGGGACAGCCACCTCCCAGTTGAAAGTACCCAATAAATTATCATTGTATATATATTAAGCTTACTGATATTTTATATATTATTATGGGTTATATAATAGAAGGATCTTAATAAACATCTAAGATTTGAAAATATAACAGATTTCTTTAAATGTGTTTTTTTGCGTGTGGGACAGCAGTTTGCTCCAATTCTGTAGAATGGCCCATATATATATATATATATATACACTGAACAAAATTATAAACGCAACACTTTTGTTTTTGCCCCCATTTTTCATGAGCTGAACTCAAAGATCTAAGACTTTTTCTATGTACACAAAAGGCATATTTCTCTCAAATATTGTTCACAAATCTGTCTAAATCTGTGTTAGTGAGCACTTCTCCTTTGCCGAGACAATCCATCCACCTCACAGGTGTG
>NW_015505188.1:318008-319844 GCF_001515645.1 Sinocyclocheilus grahami | reverse complement strand
CCATGATTCACCTATATCCTCCTGACTACCAGGAAAAAACTGTTTTGTGAATTTAGTATTTTGTCATGTCATTACATTGTTTAGAGCATAAGAACAATTTTGAAAAATAAAATTTTTGAAAAATTATATTTTATTCATATGTTATGCCATGTCCTCTGTAGAGGACATCGGGACTTTAAAAAGGCCTGTTTTAAAAAAAATAAAAAGACATGAATAGACATGAAAAGGCAAAAAGAGTAGGATTTTTGTTTTAACCAGAAACAAGTTTTTCCATTATATACAATGTATCTATAAACTGTATCTAATTAGCATAATAATGTGTTTTTGGGGCAACATAGAATGAACAAATAAGTGCAATAATGGGAGTAATAATTAGCAAGATTTTCATAATAATATCTAATATTTAATAGGAATATTGATATATCATTTTTTTCTCTGTTCATTTGTTGTGTCTCCCAAAATGTGTAATAAACATGCTTTAAGTCCTGGTGTCCTCTACAGTGGACATGTATGAAACTGATGTCCTGTTTCATAACAGAAGGTCATATTTTGATTTGAAAACCCATAACATTTTCCTGAGATGTTGATTTATGACAAACAATTTGTCAATTTGTCAGATTTAAATGAATAATATTAAAATACTTGTAATTACAAAATATTATCATATTTCCATTAGGGTCTTACATTTGATCATTAAATGAATGTCAGCCATTTTTAAAGACCAAAGAGAGGGAGTGGTCATGGTTTAAAACTGTGACATGTAACGTCTCAGAGAAATCGCTAAAACATAATGTCCTCTACAGTGGACAAAACTCCATAACTAGTAGTCAGGAGGATATGATTCACCGAAGAAGGCTTGCTGCCGAAACGTCTGATTGTTGTTTGCTCTGTTGCAAAATTAAAATAAATTGAAAGTGATTAAGAAGATTAAACGAGTGCGGATCCCTTACTAGAATACGATGTTGCTGATTGATCTACGCACCCAAAACTAAAGTTGAGTGCAGTGAATTTTATTTTTTCATGAAATAACACCCAGAAAATTCTGCTTAATTGCAGAAAAAAGATGTTTGGTAGTGACGTTTCTTAAAGTTACACACAGATTTTTAGACTTTTGAACACATTTACCTCAAAATGATGGGACCAATCTACTCACCATGTAGCAATGAGAGAAAGGGACACAGGAATAATTCCTGGTCATAAATTTAGGGGTGTAGTTAAAATCAATCTCAGCCAATGGACTAAAACATACACTGTTTCGGTAGAGACATGAAAAAACAACAATGGAAAAAAATGCAAAAATTCTTTCAATATCATTTTCATAAGTTGAAATTTAGGGTTATGGTTCGGGACAGCCACCTCCCAGTTGAAAGTACCCAATAAATTATCATTGTATATATATTAAGCTTACTGATATTTTATATATTATTATGGGTTATATAATAGAAGGATCTTAATAAACATCTAAGATTTGAAAATATAACAGATTTCTTTAAATGTGTTTTTTTGCGTGTGGGACAGCAGTTTGCTCCAATTCTGTAGAATGGCCCATATATATATATATATATATACACTGAACAAAATTATAAACGCAACACTTTTGTTTTTGCCCCCATTTTTCATGAGCTGAACTCAAAGACTCAAAGCTTTTTCTATGTACACAAAAGGCATATTTCTCTCAAATATTGTTCACAAATCTGTCTAAATCTGTGTTAGTGAGCACTTCTCCTTTGCCGAGATAATCCATCCACCTCACAGGTGTGGCATATCAAGATGCTGATTAGACAGCATGATTATTGCACAGGTGTGCCTTAGGCTGGCCACAATAAAAGGCCACTC